>NC_069504.1:61479702-61642202 GCF_027579735.1 Bombina bombina | reverse complement strand
CTTGCACTTTCTGTCTCTTTGTGTTGAAAAGAGATTTAAAAAGCATGTGATAAGAGGCAGCCCTCAAAGGCTTAGAAATTAGCATATGAGCCTACCTATGTTTAGTTTAAAGGGACAGTACACTGTAAAATAATTTTTCCATTAATGTATTTGCAATGACTTGTTATACCAGCTGGAGAGTATAAAATATTTGAGAAATTGCATTTTCGGTTTTGTGTATATGAAGTAGCTGGTTTTGTGCTTTGAAACCACAGCCTATTAACAAAGGGTTGAACTTAAGGTAATATCAGATCTCATTATGTTATAACTGTGTGTACACAGACTTGCTTCCTTATCTTATAATTGTCTGGAACACCAAAGCTCAATACATAGAGAGAACAATGGGAAATTATTTTATTACTTAACAATCCTGTACCCCACTGAGAGTGTAATCTCTTCTGCTGACTGTGTTTACTTAGGCTTGTCAATAACATATACTCCAGTATCAAAACTTTCAGTATAGGTTGGGAAACCACAAGCTAAATCAGCTATTTCAAATGCCAAAATAGGGGTAAAGAAACTACTTGCAGCCAATTTAATACACTCTAGCAGGTAAAAAGGATCATTGGGAATAATTTAAAGGGGAGAAAGCTTTTGGGTGAACTGTCCCTTTAAACTAAGAATACCAAGAGAAAAAAGCAAATTTGATGATAAAAGTAAATTGGAAAGTAGATTAAAATTAAAAGTCCTATCTGAATAATGAAAGTTTAATTTATACTAGACTGTCCCTTTAATAGTTACAAGAGCACCCACAGACAAGCACAATACCTGATACACGCAATAGCACGGCACACATTGTTTTGAACTCATTCAAGGTCCCAGGTATTCATATATTGGTGAGCACACGCTGGGTTCCTAATATAAACACAGTGGCAGGCACACTCAGTGTCCCCAGATAAAAATATTTACAAAGCACTCCCCTGCTCTCACACACACCAGCATAGCATCTGCAGTCTCAGACATGCACACAAGGGTGGTATCTGCAGTCACAGAGTACTGTGTATAAGGTACCCGCTGCTCACACACACCAGTGTAGAATCTGCAGTCACACAGCAATGTGTATATGGTACCCCCAGCTGTCACCAGTATAGCATCTGCAGACACACAGCAATGTGTATATGGTACCCCCAGCTGTCACACCAGTATAGCATCTGCAGACACACAGCAATGTGTATATGGTACCCCCAGCTGTCACATCAGTATAGCATCTGCAGACACACAGCAATGTGTATATGGTACCCCCAGCTGTCACACCAGTATAGCATCTGCAGACACACAGCAATGTGTATATGGTACCCCCAGCTGTCACACCAGTATAGCATCTGCAGACACACAGCAATGTGTATATGGTACCCCCAGCTGCCACACCAGTATAGCATCTGCAGACACACAGCAATGTGTATATGGTACCCCCAGCTGTCACACCAGTATAGCATCTGCAGACACACAGCAATGTGTATATGGTACCCCCAGCTGTCACATCAGTATAGCATCTGCAGACACACAGCAATGTGTATATGGTACCCCCAGCTGTCACACAGTATAGCATCTGCAGACACAGAGCAATGTGTATATGGTACCCCCAGCTGTCACATCAGTATAGCATCTGCAGACACACAGCAATGTGTATATGGTACCCCCAGCTGTCACACCAGTATAGCATCTGCAGACACACAGCAATGTGTATATGGTACCCCCAGCTGTCACATCAGTATAGCAACTGCAGACACACAGCAATGTGTATATGGTACCCCCAGCTGTCACATCAGTATAGCAACTGCAGACACACAGCAATGTGTATATGGTACCCCCAGCTGTCACACCAGTATAGCAACTGCAGACACACAGCAATGTGTATATGGTACCCCCAGCTGTCACATCAGTATAGCATCTGCAGACACACAGCAATGTGTATATGGTACCCCCAGCTGTCACACAGCAATGTGTATATTGTAACCCCAGCTGTCACATCAGTATAGCATCTGCAGACACACAGCAATGTGTATATGGTACCCCCAGCTGTCACACCAGTATAGCATCTGCAGACACACAGCAATGTGTATATGGTACCCCACAGCTGTCACACCAGTATAGCATCTGCAGACACACAGAAATGTGTATATGGTACCCCCAGCTGTCACACCAGTATAGCATCTGCAGACACACAGCAATGTGTATATGGTACCCCCAGCTGTCACACCAGTATAGCATCTGCAGACACACAGCAATGTGTATATGGTACCCCCAGCTGCCACACCAGTATAGCATCTGCAGACACACAGCAATGTGTATATGGTACCCCCAGCTGCCACACCAGTATAGCATCTGCAGACACACAGCAATGTGTATATGGTACCCCCAGCTGTCACACCAGTATAGCATCTGCAGACACACAGCAATGTGTATATGGTAACCCCCAGCTGTCACTCCAGTATAGCATCTGCAGACACACAGCAATGTGTATATGGTACCCTCAGCTGTCACATCAGTATAGCATCTGCAGACACACAGTAATGTGTAAATGGTAACCCCAGCTGTCACACCAGTATAGCATCTGCAGACACACAGCAATGTGTATATTGTAACCCCAGCTGTCACATCAGTATAGCATCTGCAGACACACAGCAATGTGTATATGGTACCCCCAGCTGTCACACCAGTATAGCATCTGCAGACACACAGCAATGTGTATATGGTACCCCCAGCTGTCACACCAGTATAGCATCTGCAGACACACAGAAATGTGTATATGGTACCCCCAGCTGTCACACCAGTATAGCATCTGCAGACACACAGCAATGTGTATATGGTACCCCCAGCTGTCACACCAGTATAGCATCTGCAGACACACAGCAATGTGTATATGGTACCCCCAGCTGTCACACCAGTATAGCATCTGCAGACACACAGCAATGTGTATATGGTACCCCCAGCTGCCACACCAGTATAGCATCTGCAGACACACAGCAATGTGTATATGGTACCCCCAGCTGTCACACCAGTATAGCATCTGCAGACACACAGCAATGTGTATATGGTAACCCCCAGCTGTCACTCCAGTATAGCATCTGCAGACACACAGCAATGTGTATATGGTACCCTCAGCTGTCACATCAGTATAGCATCTGCAGACACACAGTAATGTGTAAATGGTAACCCCAGCTGTCACACCAGTATAGCATCTGCAGACACACAGCAATGTGTATATGGTACCCCCAGCTGTCACACCAGTATAGCATCTGCAGACACACAGCAATGTGTATATGGTACCCCCAGCTGTCACACAGCAATGTGTATATTGTAACCCCAGCTGTCACACCAGTATAGCATCTGCAGACACACAGCAATGTGTATATGGTACCCCCAGCTGTCACACCAGTATAGCATCTGCAGACACACAGCAATGTTTATATGGTACCCCCAGCTGTCACACCAGTATAGCATCTGCAGACACACAGCAATGTGTATATGGTACCCCCCAGCTGTCACACAGCAATGTGTATATTGTACCCCCAGCTGTCACACCAGTATAGCATCTGCAGACACACAGCAATGTGTATATGGTACCCCCAGCTGTCACACCAGTATAGCATCTGCAGACACACAGCAATGTGTATATGGTACCCCCAGCTGTCACACCAGTATAGCATCTGCAGACACACAGCAATGTGTATATGGTACCCCCAGCTGTCACACCAGTATAGCATCTGCAGACACACAGCAATGTGTATATGGTACCCCCAGCTGTCACTCACACCAGTGTAGCATCTGCAGACACACAGCAATGTGTATATGGTACCCCCAGCTGTCACACCAGTATAGCATCTGCAGACACACAGCAATGTGTATATGGTACCCCCAGCTGTCACACCAGTATAGCATCTGCAGACACACAGAAATGTGTATATGGTACCCCCAGCTGTCACACCAGTATAGCATCTGCAGACACACAGCAATGTGTATATGGTACCCCCAGCTGCCACACCAGTATAGCATCTGCAGACACACAGCAATGTGTATATGGTACCCCCAGCTGCCACACCAGTATAGCATCTGCAGACACACAGCAATGTGTATATGGTACCCCCAGCTGTCACACCAGTATAGCATCTGCAGACACACAGCAATGTGTATATGGTACCCCCAGCTGTCACATCAGTATAGCATCTGCAGACACACAGCAATGTGTATATGGTACCCCCAGCTGTCACACCAGTATAGCATCTGCAGACACACAGCAATGTGTATATGGCACCCCCAGCTGTCACACCAGTATAGCATCTGCAGACACACAGCAATGTGTATATGGTACCCCCAGCTGTCACATCAGTATAGCATCTGCAGACACACAGCAATGTGTATATGGTACTCCCAGCTGTCACATCAGTATAGCATCTGCAGACACACAGCAATGTGTATATGGTACCCCCAGCTGTCACTCCAGTATAGCATCTGCAGACACACAGCAATGTGTATATGGTACCCCCAGCTGTCACTCCAGTATAGCATCTGCAGACACACAGCAATGTGTATATGGTACCCCCAGCTGTCACACAGCAATGTGTATATGGTACCCCCAGCTGACACATCAGTATAGCATCTGCAGACACACAGCAATGTGTATATGGTACCCCCAGCTGTCACACCAGTATAGCATCTGCAGACACACAGCAATGTGTATATGGTACCCCCAGCTGTCACACCAGTATAGCATCTGCAGACACACAGCAATGTGTATATGGTACCCCCAGTTGTCACACCAGTAGAGCATCTGCAGACACACAGCAATGTGTATATGGAACCCCCAGCTGTCACTCACACCGGTGTAGCATCTGCAGACACACAGCAATGTGTATATGGTACCCCCAGCTGTCACACCAGTATAGCATTTGCAGTCACACAGCAATGTGTATATGGTACCCCCAGCTGTCACACCAGTATAGCATCTGCAGACACACAGAAATGTGTATATGGTACCCCCAGCTGTCACACCAGTATAGCATCTGCAGACACACAGCAATGTGTATATGGTACCCCCAGTTGTCACACCAGTAGAGCATCTGCAGACACACAGCAATGTGTATATGGAACCCCCAGCTGTCACTCACACCAGTGTAGCATCTGCAGACACACAGCAATGTGTATATGGTACCCCCAGCTGTCACACCAGTATAGCATCTGCAGACACACAGAAATGTGTATATGGTACCCCCAGCTGTCACACCAGTATAGCATCTGCAGACACACAGAAATGTGTATATGGTACCCCCAGCTGTCACACCAGTATAGCATCTGCAGACACACAGCAATGTGTATATGGTACCCCCAGCTGTCACACCAGTATAGCATCTGCAGACACACAGCAATGTGAATATGGAACCCTCAGCTGTCACACCAGTATAGCATCTGCAGAGACACAGAAATGTGTATATGGTACCCCCAGCTGTCACACCAGTGTAGCATCTGCAGACACACAGCAATGTGTATATGGTACCCCCAGCTGTCACACCAGTATAGCATCTGCAGACACACAGCAATGTGTATATGGTACCCCCAGCTGTCACATCAGTATAGCATCTGCAGACACACAGCAATGTGTATATGGAACCCCCAGCTGTCACTCACACCGGTGTAGCATGTAGTCACATAAAACTGTGTATAAGATACCCCCAGTTCTTACACCAGTGTAGCATCTGCAGTCACATATCACTGTGTATAACATACCATACCCCGTTCTCTCTCACAAACACTAGAAAAGCATCTCAGACACCACTGTGTATAACATACTACCCCCTGCTCTCTCTTTAACAAACACACTAGAAAAGCATCTCACACACCACTGTTTATAACATACTACCCCTTGCTCTCTCTTTAACAAGCACACTAGAAAAGCATCTCACACACCACTGTGTATAACATACTAACCCCTGCTCTCTCTTTAACAAACACACTAGAAAAGCATCACACACCACTGTGTATAAGAGTACCACCTTCTCTCACACATACCAGTGCAGGATCCGAAGTCACACTGAACTGTGTAATAAGGATCAGTCCCAGCTCACACACACACGAGTGTAGCTTATGTAGTCACAGAGCACTTTGTATAACCTACCTCCTTTATACACACACTAAAGAAACCTCTGCAGTCAAAGAGCACTATGCATAAGATACTCCCTTGTACACACACTAGAGAAGCAACTGCAGCCAGAGATCACTGTATAAAACTCACACACATCAGTGTAGCATATGCAGTCACAGAGCACTGTGTATAACGTACCCCCTGTACACACACACTCTAGCAAAGCAACGGTAGTCACAGAGCACTGTGTATAACGTACCCCCTGTACACACACACTCTAGCAAAGCAACGGTAGTCACAGAGCACTGTGTATAACGTACCCCCTGTACACACACACTCTAGCAAAGCAACGGTAGTCACAGAGCACTGTGTATAAGTATACCCAATCTGCAGTCACAGAGCACTGTGTATAAGTATACCCAATCTGCAGTCACAGAGCACTGTGTATAAGTATACCCAATCTGCAGTCACAGAGCACTGTGTATAAGTATACCCAATCTGCAGTCACAGAGCACTGTGTATAAGTATACCCAATCTGCAGTAACTGAGCACTGTGTATAAGTATACCCAATCTGCAGTCACTGAGCACTGTGTATAAGTATACCCAATCTGCAGTCACTGAGCACTGTGTATAAGTATACCCAATCTGCAGTCACTGAGCACTGTGTATAAGAATACCCAATCTGCAGTCACTGAACACTGTGTATAAGAATACCCAATCTGCAGTCACTGAGCACTGTGTATAAGAATACCCAATCTGCAGTCACTGAGCACTGTGTATAAGAATACCCAATCTGCAGTCACAGAGCACTGTGTATAAGAATACCCAATCTGCAGTCACAGAGCACTGTGTATAAGAATACCCAATCTGCAGTCACACAGCACTGTGTATAAGAATACCCAAGCTGCAGTCACTGAACACTGTGTATAAGAATACCCAATCTGCAGTCACAGAGCACTGTGTATAAGTATACCCAATCTGCAGTCACTGAACACTGTGTATAAGAATACCCAATCTGCAGTCACTGAGCACTGTGTATAAGAATACCCAATCTGCAGTCCCAGAGCACTGTGTATAAGAATACCAAATCTGCAGTCACTGAACACTGTGTATAAGAATACCCAATCTGCAGTCACTGAACACTGTGTATAAGAATACCCAATCTGCAGTCACTGAGCACTGTGTATAAGAATACCCAATCTGCAGTCACTGAACACTGTGTATAAGTATACCCAATCTGCAGTCACACAGCACTGTGTATAAGAATACCCAATCTGCAGTCACTGAACACTGTGTATAAGTATACCCAATCTGCAGTCACAGAGCACTGTGTATAAGTATACCCAATCTGCAGTCACACAGCACTGTGTATAAGAATACCCAATCTGCAGTCACAGAGCACTGTGTATAAGTATACCCAATCTGCAGTCACTGAACACTGTGTATAAGTATACCCAATCTGCAGTCACAGAGCACTGTGTATAAGAATACCCAATCTGCAGTCACACAGCACTGTGTATAAGAATACCCAATCTGCAGTCACAGAGCACTGTGTATAAGTATACCCAATCTGCAGTCACTGAACACTGTGTATAAGTATACCCAATCTGCAGTCACAGAGCACTGTGTATAAGAATACCCAATCTGCAGTCACAGAGCACTGTGTATAAGAATACCCAATCTGCAGTCACACAGCACTGTGTATAAGTATACCCAATCTGCAGTCACTGAACACTGTGTATAAGAATACCCAATCTGCAGTCACAGAGCACTGTGTATAAGTATACCCAATCTGCAGTCACTGAGCACTGTGTATAAGTATACCCAATCTGCAGTCACTGAGCACTGTGTATAAGTATACCCAATCTGCAGTCACTGAGCACTGTGTATAAGAATACCCAATCTGCAGTCACTGAACACTGTGTATAAGAATACCCAATCTGCAGTCACTGAACACTGTGTATAAGAATACCCAATCTGCAGTCACTGAGCACTGTGTATAAGAATACCCAATCTGCAGTCACTGAGCACTGTGTATAAGAATACCCAATCTGCAGTCACAGAGCACTGTGTATAAGAATACCCAATCTGCAGTCACAGAGCACTGTGTATAAGAATACCCAATCTGCAGTCACACAGCACTGTGTATAAGAATACCCAAGCTGCAGTCACTGAACACTGTGTATAAGAATACCCAATCTGCAGTCACAGAGCACTGTGTATAAGTATACCCAATCTGCAGTCACTGAACACTGTGTATAAGAATACCCAATCTGCAGTCCCTGAGCACTGTGTATAAGAATACCCAATCTGCAGTCCCAGAGCACTGTGTATAAGAATACCCAATCTGCAGTCACTGAACACTGTGTATAAGAATACCCAATCTGCAGTCACTGAACACTGTGTATAAGAATACCCAATCTGCAGTCACTGAGCACTGTGTATAAGAATACCCAATCTGCAGTCACACAGCACTGTGTATAAGAATACCCAATCTGCAGTCACTGAACACTGTGTATAAGTATACCCAATCTGCAGTCACAGAGCACTGTGTATAAGTATACCCAATCTGCAGTCACACAGCACTGTGTATAAGAATACCCAATCTGCAGTCACAGAGCACTGTGTATAAGTATACCCAATCTGCAGTCACTGAACACTGTGTATAAGTATACCCAATCTGCAGTCACAGAGCACTGTGTATAAGAATACCCAATCTGCAGTCACACAGCACTGTGTATAAGTATACCCAATCTGCAGTCACACAGCACTGTGTATAAGAATACCCAATCTGCAGTCACAGAGCACTGTGTATAAGTATACCCAATCTGCAGTCACTGAGCACTGTGTATAAGTATACCCAATCTGCAGTCACACAGCACTGTGTATAAGTATACCCAATCTGCAGTCACTGAGCACTGTGTATAAGTATACCCAATCTGCAGTCACTGAGCACTGTGTATAAGTATACCCAATCTGCAGTCACTGAACACTGTGTATAAGTATACCCAATCTGCAGTCACTGAACACTGTGTATAAGAATACCCAATCTGCAGTCACTGAGCACTGTGTATAAGAATACCCAATCTGCAGTCACACAGCACTGTGTATAAGAATACCCAATCTGCAGTCACACAGCACTGTGTATAAGAATACCCAATCTGCAGTCACAGAGCACTGTGTATAAGTATACCCAATCTGCAGTCACTGAACACTGTGTATAAGTATACCCAATCTGCAGTCACAGAGCACTGTGTATAAGAATACCCAATCTGCAGTCACACAGCACTGTGTATAAGAATACCCAATCTGCAGTCACACAGCACTGTGTATAATTATACCCAATCTGCAGTCACTGAACACTGTGTATAAGAATACCCAATCTGCAGTCACAGAGCACTGTGTATAAGAATACCCAATCTGCAGTCACTGAACACTGTGTATAAGAATACCCAATCTGCAGTCACTGAGCACTGTGTATAAGAATACCCAATCTGCAGTCACTGAACACTGTGTATAAGTATACCCAATCTGCAGTCACTGAACACTGTGTATAAGTATACCCAATCTGCAGTCACAGAGCACTGTGTATAAGAATACCCAATCTGCAGTCACTGAACACTGTGTATAAGTATACCCAATCTGCAGTCACAGAGCACTGTGTATAAGAATACCCAATCTGCAGTCACACAGCACTGTGTATAAGAATACCCAATCTGCAGTCACACAGCACTGTGTATAATTATACCCAATCTGCAGTCACTGAACACTGTGTATAAGAATACCCAATCTGCAGTCACAGAGCACTGTGTATAAGAATACCCAATCTGCAGTCACTGAACACTGTGTATAAGAATACCCAATCTGCAGTCACTGAGCACTGTGTATAAGAATACCCAATCTGCAGTCACTGAACACTGTGTATAAGTATACCCAATCTGCAGTCACTGAACACTGTGTATAAGTATACCCAATCTGCAGTCACAGAGCACTGTGTATAAGAATACCCAATCTGCAGTCACTGAACACTGTGTATAAGAATACCCAATCTGCAGTCACTGAACACTGTGTATAAGAATACCCAAGCTGCAGTCACAGAGCACTGTGTATAATGTACACATTGTACACAAACATGATACCCTGCTGACATGCACAAACCCTCAGCTGACACACACAGTCACATAAACCTGCATGCACCAGCCGGTGTCACACACACCCCAGCTGCCTGTCCCATTACTCACAGAGTTCGGTGTAACGGTGAGCTCCCCTGCACAGCTGGGCCAGGTAGCGCTGCAGCACGTCGGTTAGCAGGTCGCAGGCGGTAAGTTGCACAGAGTCCCATCCCAGCGCCTGGCAAATCTGCGCCACCGACACCCGCAACAGCGAGCGCGTGTAGCTCTCACACATCCCGCCTTATGCCATCACACCCCGGGGGGCTAGCTGGTGGTTATTCTCCCGGTTTATCCGCTAGGCCCGCTCCGAGCTCTTACATCCGCCGCCATCTTGGCCTTTCCTTCCCTGGCAGTACAGGATCGTAGGCTGCAGGTCTAACCAATCCATCTCAGAGGTAATCGATCGTCGAACTTCCGGTTACAAGTTCAGCCATTAGTGTTGTAGGAGGTGTTATAAGGTGACAGGACATTGAAGATTCCTGCGGCCATAATTGTTGTGGGGAAAATGCCAGGATTAAGGCAAAATGTGCCAATAGCAGAAAAACTGCCCAGACGACTAATACGTTTAGAATAACTCAGTTTATGGTGGACATTTCACTCAATCCCTTATTTATCATTTAGAAATGCACCTTAAATTGAACAAATTTGAATTCTACTCAGTTCACGTTTGCCTAGACACACAGGAGCACCAAAAATAGGTTAAATTAGATTGTTGCAGGTGATTTTTTTTTACATCTTATCAAATTGACTAGTTACTTATTTAATTTTTTTTGCGCCTATAGAGAACGTAAAGGGACACTCAGGTCAAATTAAACATTCATGATTCCCATAGAGCATGCAAATTTAAATAACTTTCCAATTTACTTCCATTAACAAAATTTGCAGTCTTTTTAGATTTATACATTTTGAGTAACCAGCACATACTGAGCATGTGTAAGAATTCACAGAATATACGTATATGCATTTGTGATTGGCTGATAGATGTCACATGGTACAGGAGGAGTGGAAATAGACATAACTTTAAAATTTGTTTAAAAAAAAATCTACTCGGGGGCGGAGCCAACTACAGAGGCAGAAAGACGTGTCTTCATGGAGCTCCGGGCTTCTGGCTATAATTATATACTTTAAGTCGCACATAGAAAGTCTGAATCTATGCTATAGTACATCGGATACCCAGCGTATTCCATCATTCTCCCAAAAGTGAGAAATAAGTCATTCTGGGAAGCTAGAAAATTAACAACTGGTTTCTAAGCTAAGCCACGTGGAGCCGCCGGAAAACATCTACACTCCAATCGCACTGGTAAAATGGAAGCCTTGGCCTTATGGGATCGTCGCACCCAACAGCTCTTAGAGACATATTATAACAGTCTGAAAGAGGACCTCTTGTCGCTGTTGTCTACCCTCATGCCACAGCCGGAACGATTAGCCGCACACACAGATCCCATACGCCTGTGCTATAACTTCATCTGAGACCCTATACAGCGATGTGACTAACTTTGACAGCCTAACAGTGCAAATGAAGTGTAACCTCTTGAACCACACATCGGACCCCTGCATTGGGATGCCTAATCCGACTGAACCTGTCACAGAGGCGACACTTCGTTCCTACGCACAGCGCACCCAAACCGAGACACTGATAGCTACAGTAGCATCGCATAACTCGGTTCCTAGAGAACGCCCCAGCTTCTAGACCTTACTCTACAGGACTAACGCAAGCTATCGCTACTTTGGGAGACAAGTCCTGTATCATGAGTGCCAACAGCTTTGGAGCAGGATCTTTCATCTGTCTAAGCACAACGCAGCTCACAGATAAAAACGGATCACTTAGTGATCTGTTTCTAGCTCCTCTTGTCATCGCACCTAACATCTTTACCTGCTGCTTTAATAACACTAAAGAATCTTACTACGATTTTGGATTAATGCTGATCCCACACCCTTACTTCAGAACGGGGGTGGGCTAGACTGTGTGAGGGTGGGTAGCAGTGACTGGATTCTCCAGCAAGTCACCGCAAATAGACACAAGATATATGTATGAGACTCACTTGCCCAAGTTTAGAATGCCGCTCTTCTGTGACTGAGACTGGAGTTACTTGAGATCTCCATGCAGAGTTCTTAGATATTCACCTAAGTTATTAATATTTACTTATCTCTAATTGACGTTTGAGGGAAATATGGTTTTGTTTGAGTCACTATTATTGTGCTTATTTTCAGGAGAAAGCATCCTATCTCTTCTTCCAACAGTATATTGTATTATTTACTTGTTTAATTATACTGTAAATCATATCTTATAATGCTGTAATGTTCTTACTTAGTTTATTATGCACACTGTAGTTCTTTGAAACATTGCCTCATTCTTCTTAAAATGCTTAGAATTACCCTTAGTTTAACTCACTCTATTAATATGTCAGGACTTCAGCTTAGAACCAATACCTGATGGAACAAGATAATATCTGTACCAAGCTCTAATTTTCTCTAACGCCCATGGTAGAATCGCTGGCAAAGTTATAACTTGTTGCAAGACGCCATGATTACTCCCTACTTTATACCATCACAATCAAATCTTTTTGCAGGGATCTCTATTTACAACTATGTTGATCCAGTCACTACTTACATTATCTATGTCCCCCTCGTTACTATTGGTTAGTTAGAAGTATCATTGTTTTGTCTCCTAGCAGACGGAGAGCTTTTTTAGATAGCCTATAAATGTCCTGTATTGCATATTACTCACTATATGGTTTAGTAACATGCATACACCTTCCAATTTTAAACTTATATTACTTTGGAGATTTGAGGTCCCAAGATGATTGCAGCAACTTACATTTTCATTTATATTACATATCTGTTCATTTTGTTCTACCTGAGTATGATGTTAGCCTGGGCTCCCAATCTAGACATAGCAGGCTATCCTATAGTAATGTTTTCTATAGGCAAATTCTCCTAGTGATTCTGCTGTAGATCTTGTATGTTTAGCTGAATTTTATATTTAAAATATTTATAGAGGTCCCATAGCAGTAGGAGGGTAAAACATATTATAGTGCACCTTAACTGTATTTATATTCCTTTTGTTATCTATAGCCTCTTGCTCTCTCATGATATCTATTATCTACCCTACGTGGCATCTATCTACCTCTCCTTTAGCATAATTTATTCTTAAAATAGCTATCTCCCCCCTAAATTTAGTAGTTAAAATAAGATACCCTTAATTTTCTCCACCATCCTTTATACCCCAAGTAACTAACATTGGCTTATGTCCAGTACTCATTACATTTTTATATATAACCCCTTTAAGTAACATAAGCTTGCGTATCCAGAATAAATCCTTTTTTTATAATTCTACCATTTGGATACTAAGTTGTATAGGTACCTGTTTTTGTTGTCTAAATACTGTGCTATTATTACTCTATCTGTTCTCTGCTATCATTATTTCCCCTAAATATTTATATACATGATAGTATTATGTCAGATATGGTTTATTGAAGGTGCCCGAATAATAGTTATCCTAATCAGCTGGATGCCCTGAGTGTCATATTTGTATAGACATATTATAAGAATTAGAACATGCAAGCTAACACCCACTATCCTGGTTTTATATACAGTTATACTACTGTATTTAGTTGTTTTGAAATCTGTTTCTGTTGTTGAAATGCTATGTTATTATTCTACATGTTATTTTGTATTACTCTTTCCCCTAAATATCCCTATACATGATAGTAATATATCAGATACAGCTTATTGAAAGATATCTGAATAACTGTTACCCTAATTAGTTAGATGACCTGACTGTCGTATATGTATAGACATATCATGAGAATTAGAACATGCAAGCTAACACTCACTATCCTAAAGGTTAAAGGTTAATATGCATTGGAAATTGCGTACTATAACACCTCAATCCCCATATATTTTCACTTTTCATTTACTATAATATCCTCAGATTTCTGATTTATTGGGCCAGCAGCTCCCATTACATTTCTTTACCAACTATATCTCCCCTCATCCTTTCCCGCTCTGCATCTGAGAGCGGGTCATATCCACCATCCCTTAACCGTCTGTGTCCAGTGGTGACAATATCCCTGAGGGGAGATACTACATAAATAGATCCTTTTACCATAGAGCTCCTATAGTGAAACTTAGATTTCGTCCTAACTGGATTGGAGCTATACCTGCTCTTTCTTGATACTCACTACAAATTACACCTAACTCTCATATAGTTTAGTGCTGCACACCACACATTATGTTATGATAATTAATCAACCTAGTCAATTAACATTTCTATGGTCCTCCGCCCCCCCCATTGGAGTTGACCATTGCTATTTACATCGCTATTCTTATTATTTGCATCATATAACTTAAGTACTTAATAATATTGTTACATAGAAAAATTATCTGTATAGCGGTGCTTACCCGCTGATATTTCCCCAACTTCCCCCTTGCTCTATATGTTGCTCTTGGTATCAAGATCCTTTAATAATAAGAGGCGTCCGATTATCTGACAAACTAGTTATTTAAGCTCTCAAGAAGTTCATAATAAATAGGGTCTGCTTAGTAGCTACAGTGCTCTTGCAGAGCGTCTTTTAGCACAATGGCCTGGAATAATAGCTACTCTCAATAGGATATAAAAAACACAAAAGGAGGTTTTCAAAGATATTTTGACATTTATCATAGGTTTCCTTTTTTTTTACATATTATTGTTGAGACAATCATTGTTATGTTCTGCTATATGTATATGTCATATTTTTATGTTGTCATTATACCAAAAACTTCAATAAAAATTATTTAAAAAAAATAAAATAAAAATCTACTCATTTGAAGTTTAGACTAAGTGCATAACTAATAAATTGTTTTGTTTTTTGTTATGTGTTTGTTAATTATGCAAATCTACTGTATTTATTGGTCCTTTAAAGTTCTCCTACAAATTCGTACACCAACGTTCTCCATAAGTACTGTAGAGAAAAGCATTAGAAATTATAGTTCTTTCTGATGTTGGCAGGAATTTCTGTTGACAGAGGAGGAATATTTTTCATTTTTATATTTCACAATATTGTGATTGCGTTTTTGAGATTTGTAATATTCATATTTCATAATATTTCATTCCAACGGTAAACATTATTATTATTATTATTATCATTTATTTGTATAGCGCCGCCAAATTCCGTAGCGCTGGGTACAATGATAGGGGTATACAATGACAAAGATTTGTGATACAATATAAAACATAACAAGACTAAACAAATCTAGCACAGCTGGAAGAGGTCCCTGCTCCGGTGAGCTCACAGTCTATAGGTTTAGGGTGCAGAGACATAAGGTTGGGGTAGCTTGTTACATCGGTTGTATTTGCAGCAGTGAGTCAGGCAGTTCATGTACATGTATTAGCTTGGATCGGATGCGGGATGGAGGAGAGATGGTAAGCCTCTCTGAATAGGTGGGTTTTCAAGGATCTTCAGAAGCTATACAAGGTTGGAAACAGTCTGATGGAGCGGGATAGAGAGCTCCAGAGGACAGGAGCAGCACGTGCGAAGTCTTGGAGGCGGGAATGGGATGTAGAGATAACAGGAGTGAAGAGACCTAGGTCAGAGGTTGATCGAAGAGGACGGGATGGGGAGTATTTCACGATGAGAGAGGAAATATAGTTGGAAGTTAGACTGTTGAGTGCTTTGTAGGTTAGGGCTAATACTTTAAATTGTATTCTGGAGTGTATGGGGAGCCAGTGTAGAGACTGGCAGAGCGGAGCAGCTGATGTAGATCGTCGACTTAGGTGGATGAGTCTAGCAGAAGCATTCATAATAGATTGGAGGGACGAGAGGCGGTGTTTTGGAAGGCCATTTAAGAGTAGATTGCAATAATCAATGCGTGACAGGATGAGGGAATGAATAAGTATTTTTGTAGTATTTTGAGTAAGGAAGGGACTAATTCTGGAAATGTTGCGTAGGTGTGAACGGCAGGATTTGGTAAGCGTTTGTATATGTGGGTTGAATTTTAGTTCTGAGTCTAGTGTGACCCCAAGGCAGCGGACCTGGGGTGAGGTGTTGAGAATAGAGTCTCCAACCATCACAGAAATGTCAGGTGTCGGATGTCTCGAAGAGGGGGGAATAAGAAGCAGCTCAGTTTTGGACAGATTGAGTTGGAGGTAGTGTGAAGACATCCAAGAGAAAATTGCAGAGAGGCAGTCAGAAATCTGGTTGAGTAAAGAGGGAGAGATATAAGGAGAGGAAAGATAGATTTGGGTATCATCAGCATATAGGTGGTACTGGAATCTAAAGGAGGCTATAAGTTTTCCAAGGCAGGATGTATAAAGAGAGAAAAGCAAGGGACCCAAGACAGAGCCTTGCGGTACTCCAACTGAGAGAGGCATAGGATCACAAGATATGTTGTTAAAGGAAACTGAAAACGAGCGGTTTGAAAGATATGATGCAAACCAGGAGAGGGCTGTGTCTCGGATGCCAAATTAATGTAGTATTTTTAGGAGGGGAGGATGGTCAACTGTGTCAAAAGCTGCGGACAGGTCAAGAAGAATTAGTAATGAGTAATGGCCTTTTGCTTTGGCTGATAACAGGTCATTTGTTACTTTAGCAAGAGCGGTTTCTGTTGAGTGTTTAGGGCGGAAACCAGATTTTAGTGGATCAAGTAAGGAGTTAGTTGTGAGAAATTGAGTTAGCCGATTATAGACTAGTCGTTCCAATAATTTTGAAGCAAAGGGAAGTAAGGAGACCGGTCGATAGTTAGAAGGCGTGGAGGGGTCAAGCGAGGGCTTTTTTAGGATTATTTTTTAGGATTATATATACATTATATATATATATATATATATATACACAGTATATATTAATATAGAAAACGTTTGCTACAGGGCGATTGCAATATTATGAAATATGAATATTACAAATGCAAAATCACAATTGCAAGATTGCGAAATATAAAAATGCAAAATTGCGATGGCAATATTGTGAAATAAAAAAGTAAATTTCTTCCACTTTTTAGTTTATCCACTTGTGACAAAAGCTATAAAAAAATGTTCCATAAAAGGGCGCAAAAATAAGCTAAAAATAAACGCAAAAAAGTAAATTAAATGCTTTATTTATATAGGTATTTCTGTAAACAAGTAAGAAGAAATTAACCTGTCTCTAATCGTCAAAGTCAATGTCGTTTGTGCTTATAACTCATGGGATCCTTAACCCTTATCACCCAATTTACAAACAACTGTCACACAAACAGTCCTTGCAAATAAACTATATATATATATATATATATATATATATATATATATATATATATATATATATATATATATATGTGTATCTCCTACCATGGGATGAAAGTCTTCTCTCAAGCACTTATGTGGGGTGCATTTACAGCATGCAAAATTCTCCGGTCCTCATTCCAAAGAGAACAAACAGGTTCGCCATACTCACATTTTCAACCCACTTGCCATTTTTCGCTTATCGTCAGCCTGTGACACACCTCCCAGCCGTATGCAATGTAGTTCCATCCTCAGCAGTTGCACGTAATGAAAATTCCAAAAGGGGGTTTAGGGGGGATCCCAGCATGATCCTTCAAACATGAAAAGACCTGAATGCTGTTAATCAATTGTCATTAATTAAAAGAGGATACCGTATTTTTAATATAAAATCCAAATGTTGCTTTATTAAGTAAAAGTTAAAACATACACATGAGTCACAGGCTATGACTATTGCTATTTGCCGAAACGCGTAATCCCTAATTGAAGCTACACTTTATCTTTCTTATTTTGCTGTAGCTCATGTGTATGTTTTGACTTTTACTTAATAAAGCAATGTTTGGATTTTATATAAAAAAAGCCAGTATTCTCTTTTGATCAATTTCTGTAATTGAGACTTGCACATAACTAGCGATTAGCTTATTTTCAATGATAAGTTAGGCGCATGTCGTTATTCAACAGGAAATTTTATTATTAGTTTGCCTGAGCTTGCCTTTGGAAAAGCACAACAAACTACCATTGCTTTTATAAATTTGTGTGCACAGATGCGCTTCTGCAAAGGCGTGTTGAAACGAGAATAGAGAGAATTCTCATAGCGCTTGATAAATCTTGCTCATAAAGCTTAACAGTGGCAAAGTTGACCCATTTTTAAATCCTGTTTTTTAGGCACCTGTAACTTTGGACTGGATGAGAAAATTGTGTGGACACTCTCAGACTGGAAATGCTGAAAATTAGTTGAGAATTGTTTGAGTTTTCTGGTTGAAAAAAATGACTGCGACAATCTAAAAAAAATAGCATTCTGATGGCTTGACTTTTAGGTGCTTTTGTTGACAATACAATAATTTTGTATTGAACCTTAAAGGGACAGTCTACCCCTGATTTAACAATGATCCGTTACATCAATCACAATAAAAAAAAACATACCGCTGCACCCCTTTACATACATACCAGATGGACAGTTATGATAGTAAGCAAACGGTAAGTAACTTGATTTTGCTTGTAGATATAGCTGCCCAACTCCTCCCCCTCCTCCTTTGTCCCCTTCTCTATGGATTTTCAGCTGATACGCATGCACATATTCTATTCACTGTGAACGCATCTTGAAAAAACAACCGAGGAGTAGATTATGATTGGAGGATTAATTTTAACAGAATGAGAATATGTAACAGTGGGGGGGAGTTTGGAGGCCATATCTACATGCAATAAACAGATGTACTTTTTATGATTACTCCTATACTGGTCGAGCTACTGAAAATGTGATGCGGTGCAGGTACATTTTCTTTCCTTAATCTAAGGTATGGATTTAGGTTTTATCGGGTGTTGACTGTTCCTTTAAAGATAACAATTTAATATAAATCTATCTTTTTTTTTGGTCCTGGGCTTAGTAGACCTATATTTTGTTTATGAAGTGTCTTACTTTTACAAATAGAGCTGTGGGAGTTGCCCATATCAAACAATACTTCAGTCTCCAAGCCAGTCCACACTTGCAGAGCTATTTTCATGTTTGCAGCTCATCTCTATTTAAAGGGACGGTAAATGTAAAAAATAATGTTACATAATATTGGTGACAGTTTTAAAAATCAAAAGATTTGATAGATTTTAGCCCTCAAAGTTGCACTTACCTGGTCTCCTCTCCAGGCTCTTCCGATCATGTCTTCTTTTTCAAAAGCAGTTCGCAGGGGCGCTGTCTAATCACTGCGCACCCGATCGCACTATTGAACTGAATGTAGCTCGCTCCCACTCTGGTCTGGTAGCGGGAGCGAGCTACAGATAGTTTAATAGCGTGATCGGGCGCGCTGTGATTGGACAGCGCGCCCACCAATCACTTTTGAAAAAGAAGACCTGATTAGAAGAGCCTGGAGAGGAGACCAGGTAAGTGCAACTTTGAGGGCTAAAATCTATCAAATCTTTTGATTTTTAAAGCTGACGCTAAGATAATGTTACATAATTCTGCACTATGTGCAGAATTATATAACTTTATTTTTTACATTTACTGTCCCTTTAATTACATGTGGTCAATCTGTTATATGCATTTATGTTAGTCTTACAGTCTCATGTCCATTCACATTGTTTACACACAAAAATAATATATATATATATATATATATATAATACACACAGTGTTTTCTACAGAATATTTTGCCAGCTGGGATCAGTGTAATACTTTCTAATATTAAAACATTTTCTGCTATCCAAAGCATAAATTAGTTGCATAATGTAACACAGATGTACTTAATGATAACTTTGTGCAATAGACATTTAATAATATATAGCTTATTTTTAGTTAAAATTGTAGCCGGGTGGTCCTGGGGAGAACAATAAATATATTATATGTGTGTGTACTTCTAGATTGTAAATTCCCACGGGAATAGGGCCCTCAATTCCTCCTGTATGTGTTTGTAAAATTTTGTCTTGTCTCTTAAAAGTTTTTATCATTGTTTTATTTAAATTAATTGTATCCCTTGAATAGCGCTGCAGAATATTCTGGCGCTTTATAAATAAAGTATAATAATAATAATATATATATATTATGAGATCATTCATGTCGCTTTAAGCCGTTGCTGACTAAGCCAACAATGTTGACATGAAGCAATGTGTGTATAATTTTTATTTACTATAAGTAAGTACACATGTAGCCTCTTGCACACCAATCTAGTGACAATACAACCAGATCTGTCTTTCCCTATGGCATCCATATCTTAGGGTTATGCTTTGCCCTAGGAAAAGGTGAAGTTTGGCGTGATGCTTTCCCAGTCATACGCTCTCCAAATGTTTTAATTATTTATTTTATTATTAATGATTAGTCACTGAATGTTTAAATGAGACAGGGCTTTCCAAATATTTCCAATTTTTTTTTAATCCGATTAGTCGATTAATCGAAAAAATAATCGGCCGACTAATCAATTATGAAAATAATCATTAGTTGCAGCCCTTCTCTCTCTCTGTGCATGCATGTGTTTATATGTGTGTCTACTTTTTATTAAAGGGACATGAAATACAGTTTTTCCTTTCATGATTCAGCTAGAACATAAATATTTTAAACAACTTTTCATTTATCTATATTATCAGATTTGCTTCATTCTCTTGGTATCATTTGCCAAAGGAGCAGCAATGCCTTAGTGGGAGCTGGTTGAATATATCTGTGCAGCCAATGACAAGAGGCATATATGTGAAGCCACCAATCAACAGCTAGCTCCCAGCATTGCACTGCTGATCCTGAACCTACCTAGGTATGCAACAAAAAAAGAATACAAAAAAACAAAGCAAATTAGATAATTGAAGTAAATTGGCACTGGACTGTCATTGGACAGGGTCAGACTGATATGCTACAGGATATTTTTTTTGTGAAAAGGCATAGTGTGCTAAAAGAACGCGCACCCTGAGTTGCAATGGAAATGAACAGGCATGGAAGTTATTCTAGCTTTTGTTTTATCTCAGGAGTGCTGTTCTCTCTTTTCTGATATTTATGCAAATTACTCTTGGGTCACCCTAAGAGTAATGGGGAAACCGGAAACCAGACGTGGACTCCTTGCACACATGCCCTTAGAGAGATACAACTGCACCTCCCTGACGAGGCCCACAGAAGGCCGAAACGATCGTCTGGGGTTGTTGTTTCTCTTCTTCAGAAAAGAATTGCCTGGTATTTAGGCGCTGGACTGTCATTAGGCAGGGGTCAGACTGATATGCTATAGGATATTTTTTCTCTATGAAAAGGCATAGTGTGCTAAAAAAGCGTGCACCCTGAGTTGCAATGGAAATGAACAGGCATGGAAGTTATTCTAGCTTTTGTTCTATCTCAGGAGTGCTGTTCTTTCTTTTCGGACCTTGAAAATAGGTCACGCCGGAATAATCTAAGGATCAAAGGAGTCTCGGAAGAAGTTTCTAATATAGATATCACCAGCTTTCTTACAGAATTTTTTACAGCTTTAGCCGCCCCTTTCACAGAGACTGAAAATCAAATAAATAGGGAGCATAGTGTTCCTAGACCCAGAGGTCTCCCACCTGAACAACCCAGGGGCATGGTGGTTAGGTTGCACTTTTATACATACAAGGAAAAGGTACAAAGAGCAAGCCTTCGCAGACCCAAGTTTCCTGAAAAGTTCCGTAACTTGAAAATATTCTCAGACCTAGCCCCTCGTACTCTTAAGCAATGAAGGACTTTTGGCGATGTCACCCGCCAGTGCGACAAAATAACCTCCGATATTGATGGGGCTTCCCCACAAAGTTGTTTGTTTCAAAAGACGATCACAATTATGTCATCTCTGACATATCCCAGGGGCTAAAATTGATACAGTCTTGGAATCTACAACCCCAGGCTATGACATCCTTCAACTCAAATGCTTCGAGATTGGAGTCTCCCAACTCTTCACTGGCCTTAGAAACCACCACGCCAATTTCTCCTACAACTAACAGCCCACTGAGAGCTGGAGCGCATAGCTGGGACCCTAAACCCCAAAGGAGGAAACAAGACATGGACTACACCTAGTTAATCTTGTCTTTTCCTTCTTCAGACTTTTTAATAATGGCTCTTTTTCTAGCCCCAGTAGAGGAGTTCGAACTGTGAAGAAGAACCTTTACTGATTAGTATTTGTTATTTTTCCCTTATGTAAATCACTGTATATATATGATTTATAATAATTTCTACCATACAATATGACTTACTAAGGTAATTTGACAGATGATACACCTTTTTTCTAAGTTTCATTAGCCCAAATGGTTTCTTACTAATTTTGCACTCATATTTATTGCATATGATACGGGATCCGTGTCATTAAGCGTACATGCATACGGACTCCTTCACTACCCCAACCTTTATTCTATTGATATTTGGATATACATTAGCATTACCCAGGGGCTGAATTAAAGATGGGCTGGCTCTTAAAGGGACATTAAACACTTTGAGATGGTAATATAAAATGATAAATTGTATATAATAAAACAACTCTGCAATATACTTTCATTATTTATTTTGTCCTCTTTGCCTGTAATTCCATTCTGAAATTGTGAGCTTTTCAGTTCCTGTTAGAAATGGAAGTGCAGAACACTGTTAAATCCAGCACAACCATTGGCTGCACACTCTAGTGACCTATGTATAACTGACCCTAATTGGCCACAGCAGAGAAGGTAACACAAGTTACAACATGGCAGCTCCCAGTGTTTTATAGACACTAAAACTTTACACTTATTTTTGCACTTTTTAAACAACTAATGAAACTTTAAAAAATACATCTACATGTTAGTCATGGACTAATCTATTCTTTGAATGCATCATTCTATCTAGCATGTATTTAGTGTTTAATGTCCCTTTAAGCTTACATTCCTGCTTTTTCAAATAAAGATACCAGGAGAAAGAAGAAGACTGATCATAGGAGTAAATTACAATGTTGCTTAAAATTGTATGCTCTGTATGAATTATGAAATAAAAAATTGGTTTCAGTATTCCTTTAATCTTACCCAAGAGAGAAACTGGAAGATATCCCCATCTTTTCAGATTTTCTTTCATTTTTTACAAATGTGATTTAAAATATAGGGCGCGATCCGATATAGATCGCAGTTTGCGGCGCAAGCGAGGGAACCGGCGTCGCCCGCAGTTTCAGATCGCAACTCGAGCTATCCCATATAAGTCGCCATCAGATGCTAACGTGCCGTAAGTCTGACAAACCAGCGATGTCCAGAAATCTGCGCAAGTACAAATTTCTGGCGTCGCCAGTGACTTGCGCCACGTTAGAATCTGCCGGCGCCTATAAAACCTGACTAAAGTCTAAAACACCCGCACTGTCTAACACGCCTCCCTAACATAGCCCGCACTGTCTAACACGCCTCCCTAACATAGCCCGCACTGTCTAACCCTCTATCCGCTATCCCCCCTCACTAGCCTAACAATAAAAAAGCTATTAACCCCTAAACCGCCGCTCCCGTACCCCGCCGCAACCTAATAAAGTTATTAACCCCTAAACCGCCGCTCCCGTACCCCGCCGCCAGCTATATTATATCTATAACCCCCTAAAGTGAGCCCCCAACACCGCCGCCATCTATATTAAAATTATTAACCCCTAATGTAAGCCCCTTACACCGCCGCCATCTCTATTAAAATGATTAACCCCTAATTTAATCTACCTACCCCGCCGCCAGCTATATTATAATTATTAACCCCTAATGTAAGCCCCTTACACCGCCGCCATCTCTATTAAAATGATTAACCCCTAATTTAATCTACCTACACCGCCGCCATCTATATTAAAATTATTAACCCCTAATGTAAGCCCCTTACACCGCCACCATCTCTATTAAAATGATTAACCCCTAATTTAATCTACCTACCCCGCCGCCAGCTATATTATCTATATTAACCCTAAGTATATTATAGTTAATATAGTTATTACATTATATATATTAACTATATTAACCCTAATTATATTAGGGTTAATATAGTTACTATAGTATTTATATTAACTATATTAACTCTATCTAACCCTAACACCCCTAACTAAATTTATATTAAATTAATCTAATTCATTTATAAACTAAAATATTCCTATTTAAATCTAAATACTTACCTATAAAATAAACCCTAAGATAGCTACAATATAATTAATAATTACATTGTAGCTATTTTAGGGTTAATATTTATTTTACAGATAAATTGTTAATTATTTTAACTAGGTATAATAGATATTAAATAGTTATTAACTATTTAATATCTACCTAGTTAAAATAATTACCCAATTACCTGTAAAATAAATCCTAACCTAAGTTATAAATACACCTACACTATCAATAAATTTAATAAACTACAAATATCTATCTAAAAATACAATTAAATTAACTAAACTAAATTACAAAAAAAAAAAAACACTAAATTACAAAAAATAAAAAAAAGATTACAAGATTTTTAAGCTAATTACACCTATTCTAAGCCCCCTAATAAAATAATAAACCCCCAAAATAAAAAAAATTCCCTGCCCTATTCTAAATTAAACAAATTTCAAAGCTCTTTACCTTACCAGCCCTTAAAAGGGCCTTTTGTGGGACATGCCCCAAAGAATTCAGCTCTTTTGCATACAACAAATACAATCCCCCCCCCCATTACAACCCACCACCCACATACCCCTATTCTAAAACCACCCAAACCCCCCTTAAAAAAGCCTAACACTACCCCCCTGAAGATCTCCCTACCTTGTCTTCACCACACCGGGCCGAACTCCTGATCCGATCCGGGCGATGTCTTCCTCCAAGCGGCAAAGAAGAATTCTTCCTCCGGCGATGTCTTCCTCCAAGCGGCAAAGAAGAATTCTTCCTCCGGCGATGTCTTCCTCCAAGCGGCAAAGAAGAATTCTTCCTCCGGCGACGTCTTCCTCCAAGCGGCAGCAAAGTCTTCATTCTTCCGGCGGCATCTTCAATCTTCTTTCTTCGCTCCGCCGCCGCGGAGCATCCATCCCGGCCGACTGCTGTACTACGAATGAGGTACCTTTAAATGACGTCATCCAAGATGGCGTCCGCCGAATTCCGATTGGCTGATAGGATTCTATCAGCCAATCGGAATTAAGTTAGAAAAATCTGATTGGCTGATTGAATCAGCCAATCAGATTCAAGTTCAATCCGATTGGCTGATCCAATCAGCCAATCAGATTGAGCTCGCATTCTATTGGCTGTTCCGATCATGACGTCATTTAAAGGTACCTCATTCGTAGTACAGCAGTCGGCCGGGATGGATGCTCCGCGGTGGCGGAGCGAAGAAAGAAGATTGAAGATGCCGCCGGAAGAATGAAGACTTTGCTGCCGCTTGGAGGAAGACGTCGCCGGAGGAAGAATTCTTCTTTGCCGCTTGGAGGAAGACATCGCCGGAGGAAGAATTCTTCTTTGCCGCTTGGAGGAAGACATCGCCTGGATCGGATCAGGAGTTCGGCCCGGTGTGGTGAAGACAAGGTAGGGAGATCTTCAGGGGGGTAGTGTTAGGCTTTTTTAAGGGGGGTTTGGGTGGCCTTTTAAGGGCTGGTAAGGTAAAGAGCTTTGAAATTTGTTTAATTTAGAATAGGGCAGGGAATTTTTTTTATTTTGGGGGTTTATTATTTTATTAGGGGGCTTAGAATAGGTGTAATTAGCTTAAAAATCTTGTAATCTTTTTTTTATTTTTTGTAATTTAGTGTTTGTTTTTTTTTGTAATTTAGTTTAGTTAATTTAATTGTATTTTTAGATAGATGTTTGTAGTTTATTAAATTTATTGATAGTGTAGGTGTATTTATAACTTAGGTTAGGATTTATTTTACAGGTAATTGGGTAATTATTTTAACTAGGTAGATATTAAATAGTTAATAACTATTTAATATCTATTATACCTAGTTAAAATAATTAACAATTTACCTGTAAAATAAATATTAACCCTAACATAGCTACAATGTAATTATTAATTATATTGTAGCTATCTTAGGGTTTATTTTATAGGTAAGTATTTAGATTTAAATAGGAATATTTTAGTTTATAAATGAATTAGATTAATTTAATATAAATTTAGTTAGGGTTAGATAGAGTTAATATAGTTAATATAAATACTATAGTAACTATATTAACTATATTAACCCTAATATAATTAGGGTTAATATAGTTAATATATATAATGTAATACCTATATTAACTATAATATACTTAGGGTTAATATAGATAATATAGCTGGCGGCGGGGTAGGTAGATTAAATTAGGGGTTAATCATTTTAATAGAGATGGCGGCGGTGTAAGGGGCTTACATTAGGGGTTAATAATATTAATATAGCTGGCGGCGGTATAGGGGGATTAGATTAGGGGTTAATAATTTTTATATAGGTGGCGGCGGTGTAAGGGGTCAGATTAGGGGATAGATAAGGTAGATGGCGGCGGTTTTAGGGGCTCACAGTAGGGGGTTAGTTTATGTAGATGGCGGCGGGGTCCGGGAGCGGCGGTTTAGGGGTTAATAACTTTATTAGGGATTTCGGGGGGGGGGGGGGGATCGCGGTTGACAGGTAGATAGACATTGCGCATGCGTTAGGTGTTAGGTTTTATTTAGCAGATCGCGGTTGACAGGGAGATAGACATTGTTTTATTTTCTAGTTAGTTTAGGGAGTTACGGGGCTCCAATAGTCAGCGTAAGGCTTCTTACGGCTGCTTTTTGTGGCGAGGTGAAAATGGAGTACGTTTTCTCCATTTTCGCCACGTAAGTCCTTACGCTGCATATTGGATACCAAACTGCGCTGGTTTGGTATACCTGCCTATGGCCCAAAAAACTACGGGCGACGGCAGAAATATACGCGCGTAACTTCTAGGTTACGCCGTATATAGGATACCAAATCAGCGTAAATATTGGCGTCGCCGGCTTTTGCGGGCGACGATTTATATCGGATCGACCCCATAGTTCATACACTTTTTTGAATATAATGAAATATTTATACCCAAATATGAACAAAAAATCTTTCAGGGGGAATTCTCTATCCTTTAAAATCCAAATAATTCCTGAATTTTTCAGCATTTCTAATGAACAGGAAACATAATACCATCAGTTTTAGCTCTGAATGCCACTGCCAGAGGTTTATTAACTAAAATGAACAGAAGAGTTGAAAGCTGACAACCTTGACGTGTACCTATTTTTCATCTTATTCTATCTGATGTTCTACTTTTCATAATAAAAGCAGCACCTGTAGCTGGTTTATCAATTATATCTTGCACAAATTTCAATATACTGTTAAAAAAAATCCAATACAACAAAAAGATGGTCCTATAGAACAGGCTTTTTCAGTGTCTATAGCAAGTAGGTCCATATCTGAAGCAAAGCGGCAGTTTATTTTCCTCCCCTTATTCCAGTGATACTATTATAACTTACTTTACACAGATTAGTGCTTGAATTCCTACCATTCATAAAAAAAAGTCCTGTCTGATCTGGATGAATTATTTGTCTTCTAGCTATTATACTTGTACATAATTTGTAGTGCACATTTAGTAAAGTTATGAGCATATATGGATCCATTATTTCTGTATTTGGGTATCAAAACGTTTCAAGAGGCCTTAAAATTATCAGACATTTTTCCCTCTATAAAATATTTAATAAATAATATCTTTAAATGTGGAATAATATTATCCTTTAAGATTTTATAGTACTCAGTTGGTAAAAAAAAAAATCTGGACCTAGCGCGCATTTTCCTTATAGTTAACTAAATGTCATTCTTAGATATGATATCATTGATTATTTCAAACTCATTTTCATTAGAAATTTTAGGTAGGGAACCGTTTGACCAGAAGTTAAAGTGAAAGTAAATTTTTCACCATTGCTACACATAAATGTAATATATATAAGTAATATAACATTTTCGCTATGTTTTTTTTTTTGTAACCTTAATACTATAGTTTATATTTTTATAATTTATTTCCATACCGTTATTGCATTTGCTCCTCCCACCCTCCTCTTCCTGTATTTTCTATTTATTACGTATAAAGCGGTCACACCCGCTCTATACGTAGTGTAAATGCTCGTTCACGATAACTGGAACAAGGATTGCGCATGCGCTAATCGCCGATCTGGCTCCAAATGCGCATGCGATCTAATAATACTGAATGAACTTGGCACCAAACAACCATTAGCTGTGCGCATGCGCGAATTGTGAACGCATCCGGCTCCAAATGCGCATGCGATCTAATAATACTGAATGAACTTGGCACCAAACAGGCATTAGCTGTGCGCATGCGCGAATTGTGAACGCGCTAAGGAGAGAATCAGGTTTATATTAGATTCGGCGCATGCGCAATGGGTTAGAACACTGTATGACGTAGCTTTCTGGCCGCGGATCGGCCAGAAAGTCAATTGGTAGATGTGAAAAACGTGACCAGGAAGTAAATTGCTGCATCACCAACGGGTTGAATTGAAAAGGAAAAAAATATTCATTTCAATGCGGCGAAAACGGTATTTATTGATTAGTAACATCAAAACGATGAATGAAAGTCCTATTGTTTTTATATTAATTGTGTAAATCTGCAGAGCACAACCACTAAGTTTACTTTTACTTTAACTTTTTTTTTTCCTACCAACTTCATTCATGGAATATAGATTTTGGTAATATTTAGTTAATTTTGTCAAAATATCTTTTAAAGATGCGACTCTTCTCCAGCCTAAATAACTATTATGTAACTAGAGCCTGGCCAAAACATTTCCCAGCTTTTTTTTTGTGATAACATATCTTTCCCAATTTATCTTGATTAGTTATATGAGTAATCAACTCTCTTCTGTTTTTACAAATATAGGCCCCTTACAGTACTGCTTTGAATGCTTCCCAAAACAACAGTGAATTGTTCAATGTTTGCTTGCAGGTCCCACTGGTATCTTAATATGTCTTATTTATTAATTGATACAATTTCTCCCATTATTCTACTATTCTTTATCATTTCAAATTGTGTGCCTGTTGTGACCTCAATAATAAAAAAAAAAAAAAAAAAAAACATATCAAGTGTAGAATAAAATGTATGTAACCTCACGAGTAACCTTGTACATCATCTGGGTTATAGAATCTCCTAAAAACATTTATATTAAGATTATTATTAATTACTTATAAAGCGCCAACTTATTCAGCAGCGATATAAACATAGGTATAATATGCAAAAGTAGCACTTATAGGAAACAAATGGGTGGAGGGCTCTGCCAAGAGTTGCACTTTTGTTAAAGGGACACAGGTCAAATTAAATTTTTATGATTCAGATACAGCAAACAACTTTCCAATTTACTTCCATTCAAAAAAATGTGCTCAGCCTTTTATATTTACACTTTTGAGTCACCAGATCCTGCTGAGCATGTGCAAGAATTCACAGACTATACGTATATGCATTTGTTATTGGCTGATAGATATCACATGGTACAGGGGGAGTGGAAATATACATAACTTTGAAATTTGTTAGAATGAAAGCCTTTAAAGGGACACTGAACCCAAATTCTTTCTTTCATGATTCAGATAGCGCATGCAATTTAATGAAGTTAATATCAGCTGGAGAAGGAGAGGAGAAAAAAAAAAACGGAAAACACCAATGTGAGTATGCCTATTAATTCTAAATCATTGATAGGCAACCATGCATTACTCTTTACTACCACCCTGAGGAATAAGATTCTAATTCACTGTTTTGTCAATAAGAATTTAAAGGGATAGTAAACACCAAAAATATTATTGTTTAAAAAGATAGATAATCCCTTTATTTACCATACCCCATTTCTGCATAACTAGCACTGTTATAGAAATATATTTTTTACCTCTGTAATTACCTTGTATCTAAGCTTCTGCAGACTGCCTCCTTATCTCAGATCTTTTGACAGACTTGCATTTCAGGCAATTAGTGCTGACTCTTAAATAACTTCACATGTGTGAGCACAATATTATCTATATGAAACCCAATAACTAACGCATTCTATCTGTGAAAAACTGTCAAATGCAGAGGTGGCCTTCAGGGACTTAGAAATTAGCATATGAGCCTACCTAGGTTTAGCTTTCAACTAAGAATAACAAGAGAACAAAGCAATTTTGATGATAAAAGTAAATTTGAAAGTTGTTTAAAATTACATGCCCTATCTGAATCATGAAAGTTTAACTTGGACTTTACTATCCCTTTACCATCTTTAAAAGACTCAAACACTTTAACCCCAGATAGTTTGGCCCTTTAATTTAGCTGGATAGATTATTATCACTTTATGACCTTCTCAAATAAAGTTACAGTATCAATTTTTAAGACTATTAAAAATAACAAAAGGACAAAAGAAGAATAAAAAAAAACACTTAGAAACAACACAGAAAATAAATAGATCCAAAGCAGCCGATGCAGCAATATTGGCAATAGATGCGGAGAAGGCCTTTAACTCCATTACCTGGGATCACTTGTTTTCAGTGCTCACTAGGTTTGGAGTTGAAGGCCCGTTCTCAAACTTTGTACACATAATTTATCAGCAACCAAATGCTGCTATTATAATTAATGACAGGCCGTCAGTCAATTTTCAATTATATAGAGGCTCGAGACAGGGCTGCCCTCTATCTCCGTACCGCTCGAGACAGGGCTGCCCTCTATCTCCGTACCTATTTAACATGGCACTGGAACCACTAGCTATCCGCTTAAGAAAAGAGATTGAAGGTATTAAACTCAACACAAGACAGGTCACAACTTTATTATATGCAGATGACTTGCTAGTACTAATGTCAAATACAAAAGATAATATTCCTAGATTAATGCAAATATTACAGGAATTCAGTGGCTTTTCAGGCTATAAAGTTAACACAACAAAATCAGAAATCTTCTGGTTAAGGAAACAAGAAAATTCTTATTTATGCTCCCAGTTTAAAGAAGCTAAAGAAGCATTTACGTATCTGGGAATTAAATTATCTAAAGATAGTAATGAATGGTATAGGCTTAATTACCCCCCTATTCTTACTAAAATAATTAAGGAGCTTAAAAACTGAGCTAAATTTAAAATAACTTTAACAGGCAAAGTAAATCTGATAAAGATGTTAATATTCCCAAAACTCCTTTATTTAATGCAGAACATACCGATCTTGATAAAACATGAAGATTTAAAATTATTTAAACAGGGATGCCTTCAGTTCTTCTGGTTAGATAAGCAAAGAGCTATTGCCTTTAAAACGTTATCATTATTTAGGACCGAGGGCGGTCTGGCTTTGCCAGATATAGCGATATATAACTTAACAGTGATTTCAAAGATAGCATTAGACTGGATAACCGGAGCTGACTATTATACAATACAAGCGTTGGAAGAAAACCTGGTTCATCCATACTCACTTACAGCTCTCCTTTATTGTCCATACGGAAAATGCCCCCCCTAAAATTAGGCAAATACCGGCCATTTACAATGTCATTATCGCCTGGCAAAAAATATTGAAAATAATAGACGTTAAATTTGGCTTTTCGGAATACCTAACTATTGTGGGTAACCCTAGTTTTATCCCGGCATTAAATTCCAAAATTTTTAGAGAATGGGCAATAAAGGGTTTAAGGTAATATGGCAACTTAAAGAATCAAATACAGGGAGAAGTAAGCCATTTTCGGAACTGAAAAATGAATTTGGGCTCACAAATAGAGAATTGTACGCATTTCTACAAGCTCGGCATTATACTCAGACACTTGTTTCTGACGGGCATGAAGAAGACACATGGGTATTCTGAAGCCAGTACTTAATCTATTTAAAATAGTCAAATACTCTATTTCATTATTATATAAAACAATTTTGTCTTTACTTGGCCAACAAAAGTACTAAAGATTGCTCAGGCCTGGCAAGTTACAACATAGACGGTGCAGAAAAGTTAGTAGATTCTGCAATTATCTCGTCTTCATGGAGAGAATCACATACTAAGTTGATAAATAGAATTGATATCACCTCCAAGATTAAAGCCCGCTGGGATGAGGCAGGTTCATACTGCCATAAATATAAGGTAATAGAGGCAGATATACGTCACTGTTTTTGGAGTTGCCCTAAAATAAAGAAATTCTGGTTCAAAATACATTACTGGATAAATAAAGCAAATCGTAATCAACTTAAAATACTAGAGAATCATATTTTCTTCTTGATAGATGGTCAAAAAGAAACTCACTACCGAAATACTCGTCAGTTTAATGCCATTATAATGGTAGGTAGATTATTGATTTTGAAATACTGGAAATCAAAGAAAGTCCCAAACTTGACAGAATTTTTACAAAAACTTAAAAATCAGATAATGATGTAACAAATGGACACCTCCATCAATTCAGAAACTCAAATTAAGCGGTTCTTCTATAAATGGAAGAGCATTATTTTAGGTTACCCTATAGAGCAGAGCTTTCCAAACTTTTCATGTTGGTGACACACTTTTTAGACCTACATCATTTTGCGACACAGTAATTCAGTTGTACTAGCAAACAGGAGGTTAAACTAACTTGTTTTAAGAGATACGGACACATACATAAAGTATATAATAACAAAATGTATTTACAAGTAACAGTATGTATGTGCAAGAATAACACCAATAACTACTTACTATTTTAATGGGATGTATGAGGTTGATGGGATGAACACGGTTTCTGAATATTTAGAGGAATATTAGATAAAGACATTTCTCATTTCATCATCAAGCATTTTTAAGCTTCCACTTCCTATCCATATATCATGAGCAGGAGCAGCAATGCACTTCTGGGACCTAGCTACAAAAAAACCCCACTGACTGCTGTCTTCAGCTCAGCATTTAAGCTGCTGCCCTCAGAGATCTGCGAGTCCGACTGACTACTACCTGTGCTGCAAACATACTGGTGTCCCACTCACTGACTACACATGCAGTCACAAGCTGATTGAGGAGTTTACTCGTGCAGTCAGGAGCCAATGTGCCGCCAATGGGAATAGTTTCAGTTCCTGCTAAGCTGCACCAATAGGTTAAGATGATCTGTGACCCCCCTAGTTATCAATCACATGCCAACAACGTGATATGCATAGCAGGCAGGCGGAAAGTCGGGAACCAAAAAAAATAAAAATAAATTTTAAATAAAAAAAAAAAGTTGTGCTGAAGCAGGGACACACCTACACACTGCTGCTGACACACTAATGTATCACAACACACAGTTTGGAAAGCACTGCTATAGAGATTCAAAAACAACTTATTGCTCCTTTTAGGGGCACCTTATATTTGGAATTAGCTATAGCCGATAAAGAATTTCCGGACATATAGACGAGAGGTGGGGAAGTGACGAGAGAGGTGGGGGGGAGAACCATTAACACTTAAATACATTTTGTTTTTGTTTTTTTGTGTGGAAATTGAAAATGTAATCTTGTTTTTATTTTTATTGGTCCTATTTTTATGCATAGGATATGATAATTAAAAAGTTAAAAGACTTACGGCTAGATTTAGAGTTTTGTCGGTAACGACCTGCGTAGCTAACGCTGGCTTTTTTCTGGCCGCACCTTTAAAATAACTCTGGTATTGAGAGTCCACAGAATGGCTGCGTTAGGCTCCAAAAAAGGACCGTAGAGCATATTTACCAGAGTTGCTTACGGACGCGGCCAGCCTCAAAAACGTTCTCGTGCACGATTCCCCCATAGGAAACAATGGGGCTGTTTGAGCTGAAAAAAAACCTAACACCTGCAAAAAAGCCGCGTTCAGCTCCTAACGCAGCCCCATTGTTTCCTATGGGGAAACACTTCCTACGTCTGCACCTAACACCCTAACATGTACCCCGAGTCTAAACACCCCTAACCTTACACTTATTAACCCCTATTCTGCCGCCCCCGCTATCGCTGACCCCTGCATATTATTTTTAACCCCTAATCTGCCGCTCCGTAAACCGCCGCTACTTACATTATCCCTATGTACCCCTAATCTGCTGCCCCTAACACCGCCGACCCCTATATTATATTTATTAACCCCTAATCTGCTCCCCACAACGTCGCCTCCACCTGCCTACACTTATTAACCCCTAATCTGCCGACCGGACCGCTATTATAATAAAGTTATTAACCCCTAATCCGCCTCACTAACCCTATAATAAATAGTATTAACCCCTAATCTGCCCTCCCTAACATCGCCGACACCTAACTTCAAACATTAACCCCTAATCTGCCGACTGGAGCTCACCGCTATTCTAATAAATGTATTAACCCCTAAAGCTAAGTCTAACACTAACACCCCCCTAAGTTAAATATAATTTTAATCTAACGAAATTAATTAAGTCTACTTAAATAAATTATTCATATTTAAAGCTAAATACTTACCTGTAAAATAAATCCTAATATAGCTACAATATAAATTATATTTATATTATAGCTATTTTAGGATTAATATTTATTTTACAGGTAACTTTGTATTTATTTTAACCAGGTACAATAGCTATTAAATAGTTAAAAACTATTTAATAGCTAAAATAGTTAAAATAATTACTAATTTACCTGTAAAATAAATCCTAACCTAAGTTACAATTAAACCTAACACTACACTATCAATAAATAAATTAAATAAACTACCTATAATTATCTACAATTAAACCTAACACTACACTATCAATAAATAAATTAAATACAATTCCTACAAATAAATACAATGAAATAAACTAACTAAAGTACAAAAAATAAAAAAGAACTAAGTTACAAAAAATAAAAAAATATTTACAAACATTAGAAAAATATTACAACAATTTTAAACTAATTACACCTACTCTAAGCCCCCTAATAAAATAACAGACCCCCAAAATAAAAAAATGCCCTACCCTATTCTAAATTACTAAAGTTCAAAGCTCTTTTACCTTACCAGCCCTGAACAGGGCCCTTTGCGGGGCATGCCCCAAGAAATTCATCTCTTTTGCCTGTAAAAAAAAACATACAATACCCCCCCCAACATTACAAACCACCCACATACCCCTAATCTAACCCAAACCCCCCTTAAATAAACCTAACACTAAGCCCCTGAAGATCTCCCTACCTTGAGTCGTCTTCATCCAGCCGAGCCAAATTCTTCATCCAAGCTGAGCAAGAAGAGGTCCTCCATCCGGTAGAAGTCTTCATCCAAGCGGGGCAGAAGAGGTCTTCCATCCGATTGAAGTCTTCATCCAAGCGGCATCTTCTATCGTCATCCATCCGGAGCGGAGCGGCAGCATCCTGAAGACCTCCGACGCGGAACATCCATCCTGGCCGACGACTGAACGACGAATGACGGTTCCTTTAAATGACGTCATCGAAGGTAGGAAAATTCTGATTGGCTGATGGAATCAGCCAATCAGAATCAAGTTCAATCCGATTGGCTGATCCGATCAGCCAATCAGATTGAGCTCGCATTCTATTGGCTGATCGGAACAGCCAATAGAATGCAAGCTCAATCTGATTGGCTGATTGGATCAGCCAATCGGATTGAACTTGATTCTGATTGGCTGATGCCATCAGCCAATCAGAATATTCCTACCTTAATTCCGATTGGCTGATACAATCCTATCAGCCAATCGGAATTCGAGGGACGCCATCTTGGATGACGTCATTTAAAGGAACCGTCATTCGTCGTTCAGTCGTCGGCCAGGATGGATGTTCCGCGTCGGAGGTCTTCAGGATGCTGCCGCTCCGCTCCGGATGGATGACGATAGAAGATGCCGCTTGGATGAAGACTTCAATCGGATGGAAGACCTCTTCTGCCCCGCTTGGATGAAGACTTCTACCGGATGGAGGACCTCTTCTTGCTCCGCTTGGATGAAGAATTTGGCTCGGCTGGGTGAAGACGACTCAAGGTAGGGAGATCTTCAGGGGCTTAGTGTTAGGTTTATTTAAGGGGGGTTTGGGTTAGATTAGGGGTATGTGGGTGGTGGGTTGTAATGTTGGGGGGGGGTATTGTATGTTTTTTTTTACAGGCAAAAGAGCTGAATTTCTTGGGGCATGCCCCGCAAATACAAAGTTACCTGTAAAATAAATATTAATCCTAAAATAGCTATAATATAAATATAATTTATATTGTAGCTATATTAGGATTTATTTTACAGGTAAGTATTTAGCTTTAAATAGGAATAATTTATTTAAGAAGAGTTAATTAATTTTGTTAGATTAAAATTATATTTAATTTAGGGGGGTGTTAGTGTTAGACTTAGCTTTAGGGGTTAATACATTTATTAGAATAGCGGTGAGCTCCAGTCGGCAGATTAAGGGTTAATAATTGAAGTTAGGTGTCGGCGATGTTAGGGAGGGCAGATTAGGGGTTAATACTATTTATTATAGGGTTAGTGAGGCGGTTTAGGGGTTAATAACTTTATTATAGTAACGGTGCGGTCGGCAGATTAGGGGTTAATAAGTGTAGGCAGGTGGAGGCGACGTTGAGGGGGGCAGATTAGGGGTTAATAAATATAATATAGGGGTCGGCGGTGTTAGGGGCAGCAGATTAGGGGTACATAAGTATAACGTAGGTGACGGTCGGCAGATTAGGGGTTAATTATTGTAGGTAGCTGGCGGCGACGTTGTGGGGGGCAGGTTAGGGGTTAATAAATATAATATAGGGGCCGGCGGTGTTAGGGGCAGCAGATTAGGGGTACATAAGTATAACGTAGGTGGGGGTCGGCAGATTAGGGGTTAAAAAAATGTCATCGAGTGTCAGCGATGTGGGGGGGCCTCGGTTTAGGGGTACATAGGTAGTTTATGGGTGTTAGTGTACTTTAGAGCACAGTAGTTAAGAGCTTTATGAACCGGCGTTAGCCCAGAAAGCTCTTAACTACTGACTTTTTTCTGCGGCTGGAGTTTTGTCGTTAGAATTCTAACGCTCACTTCAGCCACGACTCTAAATACCGGAGTTAGAAAGATCCCATTGAAAAGATAGGATACGCAATTGACGTAAGGGGATCTGCGGTATGGAAAAGTCGCGGCTGAAAAGTGAGCGTTAGACCCTTTTTTGAATGACTCCAAATACCGGCGGTAGCCTAAAACCAGCGTTAGGAGCCTCTAACGCTGGTTTTCACGGCTACCGCCAAACTCCAAATCTAGGCCTTAGAGAGTTAAGCCAGGTATATCATGTTTACACACATTGTAAAGGGAAAGTACTATGATTATATCTTTTTAATTTTGGAATCTTTTGTGGAAATTAAAATGTAATATATATATATATTGTTTGTGTTGTTAGGTGTTCAATAATTTAAAAATCCCAGTGATGTGTACAACACAATGTCAATAAGGATCTAATTGTGTATGATAGATATTTGTAAGCACGTTATAAGATATTGGGCCCTGCGTGGTTACAAAAGGTAAATGTTTTGTACAAATGTTTACATTGCTGGATATAAATAAAAAAAAAAAAAAACACAGAATTATTGGCCTCCCAGAAACTCCCTAACCTTCTAGATCTACCTGTATCAAACTTATCAATTGTGGAGAGAGCCAATAGAATAGGCATTTTAGAACAAATAAAAAACAAACTAATATTTGTATAACATGGTTATGTATCTATATTACTTGCCACACTCACCATTTTTATTTAAAGCTTCTACTAAGATTTTATAACTAGCTCAATTTTTTTTAGCCTTATTTCTAGTCACCATAATAAGTGAATTGCTTTTATAATTAGTGACAAATGTATCTATTCAAACACCCAAGAGTGAATTATTAAGATATATTCAAAGGATAAAATATACAAATACTGTGACGTAATCTTGAATTGCAAACCTAATGTAGCATTATACTTACCTCTAGCACGTTGGAGAGCCACACTAACCCGGTCCTTCTTCTCAGAGCCCTGGGCCGTGTTAATAGGAGGCTTAGGGTGGCGGAATCCCAGGGCCTGTGTTTAAGGACCTTCTCCTTTAAAGGGACATTGAACACTTTGAGATGGTTATATAAAATGATAAATCGTATATATAAAAAAAACTCTGCAATATACTTTCATTATTTATTTTGTCCCCTTTTCCTGTAATTATATTCTGAAATTGTGAGCTTTTAAGTTCCTGATAGAAATGGAAGTGCAGAACACTGTTATATTCCACACAGCCATTGGCTGCACACTCTAGTGACCTATTTATAACTGTCCCTGATTGGCCACAACAGAGAAGGTAACCTTAGTTACAACATGGCAGCTCCCATTGTTTTATAGACACTGAAACTTTACACTTATTTTGTTAATATTTAAAAAGCTAATGAAACTTTAAAACATACATCTACATTTTATTCTCAGACTAATCTTTCTAATGACACGATGAGTCCATGGATCATCTAATTACTATTGGGAATATCACTCCTGACCAGCAGGAGGCGGCAAAGAGCACCACAGCAAAGCTGTTAAATATCACCTCCCTTCTATCCAACCCCCAGTCATTCTCTTTGCCTATGTTAGAGTAAGGAAGTGGTAAAGTTAGGTGTCTGAAAAGATTCTTCAATCAAGAGTTTATTATTATTATTTTTTTGCAGTACTAGTATGAGCTGTTTTTCCTCCAGGGTGTAGCTGTAGTCCATTTCAGTCTCTTCAGTAGAGCATTGGTGGCGTTTAAGCAAAGGGAACTTGTGGGACATAATTCTCACTGCGCCTCCCTTATATTTAAATAAAAGTTGCTGCCCTTATTATTATTTTCCACAGGTCAATGTGAAGGGAAGGAAATCTCCAAACCTAATGAGCTGCCTTGCTGCCAGGCAAATTTTATTGAGGTAAGTGCTAATTTATTTTCTTAAGCAGCTTTAAGGAAAAGACATGGCACTTTACTATTTCCTTAACAGGCATATTTAATACATTACTCCTAGTGTTGTAAGGGGATTATGTATGGCAGTATTGCAGGCACTGGGGACTTGAGGAGAACTTGGCTCATTTTGGTGGTTTTGTTAATGTTTTTTGCATTAAGATGTCTGCTGAGACGTTATTTTTGACACGCCCACAATGGGCGCGGCTTGTGCGAGGTAAAAATGTATCTATTGCGTATTTGTTATTCTCTCACTTCCTGTATATGGAGGAGAAATATCTGCATCTTAACGTTTTTCAAGTTTAACTGTCATTTATTAGCCTGTCATTACTGAAACAGCTCCAGTTTGGATTCTGGTTTAAAAAAAATAAAGCAGTTTCTTTTTAAATAGGCACCTCAGCAAAGCTATTGCTGAGGTGTAGAGGCTGTTTGAGGTGTTATTAAGACATCTTTATTACTCAATATCTTGTAAAATAAAGCATTTTTGTTTTTGTATTTGTTAAAAAAAGTAAAGCAGTTTTGTTTTTGCATTGCATCAAAAATAAAGCAGTTTCATTTTAAAATTTAAAGAAACAGTGAAGTTTTTTTCTTTATTTAAATTGTTCATATTTTAATAATTTAATTATTTATATTTATTCTGTTAAAATGGACCAAGACTCTGTTACAGATTACAGATGTCCTTTATGTTTGAATGCTTATATTGAACCACCAATTCCTTTTTGTCCTCATGTGTTGAGGATAGATTTTTTGAGCCTATATTGTCTAAGACGGATGCTGTCCAGGAGTCTTCTGACAATGTCCAAGATATGCCGCATTTTTCTCCTCAGGTGTCCCAAATTTTAGTACCCATTAATTCCAGTGCCCTGCACTTCCTCTCAAGCTCCGGCTGGGGTCTCCTTGCAAGACATTGCTTCACTCATGTCTTCTGCAGTTTCTGATGCGTTGTCTGCTTTTCCCATGCTACAGGGAAAGCACAAGAGGAAGTCTAAAGAATCAGTGCGTAAGGTATCTGACTCGGTCGTGGCTATTCCGAATGTTTCCTCTCATAAATCTAATTAGGAGGATTTTTCGGTAGCATCTGAGGTTCAAATCTCAGATTCTGACCGTACCAGATCGGTCTTCAGAAATTATTGTTAAAGAATGGGAGAAGCCGGGTATTCATTCATTTCTCCTTCTCCTATTTTTAAGAAGATGTTTCCCATTGATGACTCTATCATAGAGTCTTGGCAAACGGTCCCCAAGGTGGAAGGGGCAATTTCCACTTTAGCTAAGAGAACTTCTATTCCCATAGAGGATAGCTGTTCTTTTAAGGACCCTATGGATAAGAAACTGGAGGGTTTTCTTAAGAAAACGTATGTTCACCAGGGTTTACAATGGCAACCTGCGGTGTGTATTGCTACCGTTTCTAGCACGGCGGCATACTGGTTTGATGCATTGTCTGATCCAGGACAGGATCATGGCTCTTAAATTGTCCATTTTTTTCATTTCTGATGCTTCCCTTCAAGTTATCAAGTTGGGAGCAAAGATTTCTAGTTTTGCCATTCTGGCTCGAAGAGCTTTATGGCTGAAATCTTGGTCTGCAGATGTGTCGTCTAAGTCTAAGCTTTTGCCTTTTCCTTACAAGGGTAAGACCTTGTTTGGCCCAGCTTTGGCTGAGATTATTTCTGAGATTACAGGAGGAAAGGGTCATTTCCTTCCTCAGGATAAGAAATCTAAGCAGAAGGGACGTCAGAGTAATTTTCGTTCCTTTCAAAACTTCAAGGATAAACCTTCCTCTCTACAAAACAGGATCAGTCCAAACCTGCCTGGAGACCCAGCCAATCTTGGAATAAGGGAAAACAATACAAGAAGCCTGCTAATGATTCAAAGTCAGCATGAAGGGTCTGCCCCCGATCTGGGACCGGATCTTGTGGGGTCAGACTTTCCTTTCTTGCTCAGGCTTGGGTTCGGGATGTTCAGGATCCTTTGGCGATAGACATCGTGTTCCAGGAATACAAACTAGAATTCAAGACCTTTCCCCCCAGGGGCAGATTTCTTCTCTCAAGATTATCTGTAGACCAGATAAAAAGAGCTTACATTGTGTTCAGGATCTATCCGAAATGGGAGTGATAGTTCCTGTTCCAGTACAGGAGCAGGGTCTGGGATTTTACTCCAATCTGTTTGTGGTTCCCAAGAAACCTTCAGACCAATCTTGGATCTCAAGAGTCTAAACAAATTCCTCAGAGTACCGTCCTTCAAAATGGAAACTATTTGTTCCATTCTTCTGTTAGTTCAAGAGGGTCAATTTATGACAACAGTAGATTTAAAGGATGCGCACCTTCATGTTCCCATCCACAGGGATCATCACAAGTTTCTGAGATTTGCTTTTCTCCACAAACACTTCCAGTTTGTGGCTCTTCCTTTCGGACTAGCTACAGCTCCCAGATTTTTTTCAAAGGTTCTGGGATCTCTGTTGGCAGTGTTCCGGTTACAGGGTATTGCAGTGGCGCCTTATCTGGACGACATTCTGGTTCAGGCCCAGTCTTTTCATCTAGCAAGCTCCCACACAGAGATACTTGTCTCCTTCCTGCGCTCTCACGGTTGGAAGGTGAATCTGGAAAAGAGTTCCATAATTCCATCTACAAGGGTAGTCTTTTGGGGAACCATAATAGATTCCGTTTTGGTGAAAATATTTGTGACAGAGGTCATAAAATCCAAGATTTTCTAAACTTGTCTGTCTCTTCAGTCCTCTCCTCAGCCATCAGTGGCTCAATGTATGGAGGTAATCGGTCTCATGGTAGCCGCCATGGATATTATTCCTTTTGCTCGTTTCCATCTCAGACCTCTGCAGTTATGCATGCTCAGACAGTGGAACGGGGATTACACAGACCTGTCTCTGCAAATTCATTTGTATCAGATGACAAGAGATTCTCTTCCTTGGTGGTAGTCTCAGGAACATCTCTCCCAGGGAACCTGTTTTTACAGACCTACCTGGGTGATAGTGACTACGGACATCAGCCTGACAGGTTGAGGAGCAGTCTGGGCCTCTTAAGGGCTCAGGGGACATGGACTCGGGAGGAATCTGTTTTCCCCATAAACATTCTAGAGCTAAGAGCAATCTTCAATGCTGTTCTGGCCTGGCCTCAGTTAGCTTCTGCCTGGTTTATCAGCTTTCAGTTGGACAACATAACCTCAGTGGCTTACATGAACCATCAGGGTGGAACTCAGAGTTCTTTGGCCATAAAAGAGGTGTCCAAGATTATTCAGTGGGCGGAGACCCACAACTGTTGTCTATCTGCGATCCACATTCCAGGAGTGGACAATTGGGAAGCGGATTTTCTGAGCAGACAGACCTTTCACCCGGGGGAATGGGAATTGCATCCGGAAGTATTTTCCAACTTGATTCTCAAATGGGGACAGCCGGATCTAGATCTCATCAGAATGCCAAGCTACCGAGGTATGGGTCGAGGTCCAGGGACCCTCAGGCGGTTCTGATAGATGCTCTGGCAGTTCCTTGGAATTTCAATTTTTGCATACCTATTTCCTCCATTCGCTCTCCTTCCTCGGGTCATTGCTCGGATTAAGCAAGAGAGCTCGTCGGTGATTCTCATTGCTCCGGGGTCGCCTCGCAGGATTTGGTATGCAGACCTAGTGGAGATGTCATCTCTCCCTCCTTGGAAACTTCCTCTAAGAAAGGACCTTCTACTTCAGGGGCTCTTCCTTCATCCAAATCTAGTTTCTGTGAAGCAGACTGCTTGGAGATTGAACGCTTAATTTTATCTAAGCGTGGTTTTTCAGCTCCTTGAAAGGTCAAATTTCTGCCTTATCTATTTTGTTACATAAACGTCTGGCAGAGGTACCAGATGTTCAATCGTTCTGTCAGACCTTGGTCAGAATCAGGCCTGTGTTCAAACCTGTTACTCCTCCATGTAATCTTAATCTTGTTCTTAAGGTTCTTCAGCAGGCTCCTTTTGAACCTATGCATTCCTTAGATATTAAGTTGTTATCTTGGAAGGTTTTGTTTCTTGTTCCTAATTCTTCTGCTCATAGGCTTTACAGCATGAGTCTCCCTATCTTATCTTTCACTCGGATAAGGTTGTTTTACGTACTAAATTGGGTTTTCTTCCTAAAGTAGTTTCAGATCGGAACATTAATCAGGAGATTGTTGTTCCTTCTTTATGTCCTAATCCTTCTTCTCATAAGGAACGTCTTCTGCACAACCTAGATGTGGTTCGTGCTCTAAAATTCTATTTACAGGCGACTAAGGATTTTCGTCAGTCTTCTACTCTATTTGTAGTTTTCTCTGGGAAACGTAAGGGGCAGAAAGCTACGGCTACTTCTCTTTCTTTGTGGCTGAAGAGTATAATTCACTTCACCTATGAGACTGCTGGACAGCAGTCTCCTGAGAAGGTTAAGTCTCATTCTACGAGGGCTGTTTCCTCTTCCTGGGCATTCAAAAATGAAGCTTCTGTAGAACAGATTTGCAAGGCTGCAACTTGGTCCTCTCTACATACTTTTTCAAAATTCTATAAGTTTAATACTTTTGCCTCAGTTGAGGCTTCCTTTGGGAGAAAGGTTCTTCAAGCAGTGGTGCCTTCTGTTTAGATTCCCTGTCTTGTCCCTCCCTTATCATCTGTGTCCCCTAGCTTGGGTATTGATTTCCAATAGTAATTAGATGATCCGTAGACTCATAGTGTCATTAGAAAGAAAACAAAATGTATGCTTGCCTGATAAATTTCTTTCTTTCTTGACACGATGAGTCCACGGTCCACCCTGTTTTTGATGACAGGATATTTTTTGTTATGTTATAAACCTCAGGCACCTCTGCACCTTGTTGCTTCCTTTCTCTCCTTTACTTCGGTCGAATGACTGGGGGTTGGATAGAAGGGAGGTGATATTTAACAGCTTTGCTGTGGTGCTTTTTGCCGCCTCCTGTTGGGCAGGAGTGATATTCCCAATAGTAATTAGATGATCCGTGGACTCATCATGTCAAGCAATAAATAAATTTATCAGGTAAATGTATGAAATGAGATTGCCATTTTGTATTTGTTATATGGCGTTATGGGGGGGGGGGTTCATTTTTTAACTATTTCCATTGGTGGTAAGTGGCTTTTTAAGGGAGCAGTTTTTAGTATTCTATCAGCCAGATGAAATGGCTGATAGTGCCAAGAAACGCGTAGCTGATTTTTTTAATTTGAAATAAATGTTTTTAACTTTTACTTGCAACCAGTAGTTCTTAAGCTTATTGTTGCTTGCTTTGAAGTATTTTTTCAGCAGTGTGTAGCTTGCTTTCCCACAATTGTTCCACACGGTTTGCAGACTTTGCTGTCTCCTGTGATACAGATCAGGTTGGTTGGAGGTGCTCCCATCTGATTCAAGTGTCATTGGATTGAAGTCCCACCCTTTCCAGTCGAGCTGAGGAGACCTGTTGGTGTGTATCAGGTGGTGAGGCTGCTGAGCAGCTTGGACGTTTCGGTCTGTCTATTGTGCACTATATGGTGCCAATCCTGCAAGTGAGTGGCTTTTCCCCCCTAACCCTTGTGTTGTTTTGTTGACGAACTTGCACCATGAGGCGCCTCGTTATCTCTTCCAGAGTGAATTATTACGGATTGTCTTCGGACTTGGAGTGCTGCTGCCATTGTTCCCTATATATCAACTGTACTTTTTTATATTGAGACTTTTATATTATGTGTATTGTTGTTTTTTATTTTTGAATTTTTTAGTAAAACCCTAGATAAATGGAAGACAAAATCATGCATTCAAAGTAGACGTTACAATGCTCAAGAATGTAAGTCTTAGAATAATGCATATATTAGGATTATTTCAACAGTATATAGCCTATTTTTCATACTGTAGAAATTATTATTATCGGTTATTTGTAGAGCGCCAACAGATTCCGCAGTGCTAGAAATTAACATACTAATTGATCATTCTTGTAGGCTGATGCCAATAAACGGTTATTCTAACATAATATATCAAACAATATAATGTAAGCTATTTCTGCAAATGAAAAAGTAGCCAAATGTAAAATAACAATGAACTCTGGCTAGTGGCTAAGAATATTATGTTATATTCTTAGCCACTACCCAGAGATTCTTTGATGTTTTACATTTGGCTACTTTTTCATTTGCAGAAATAGCTTTCATTATACTGGTCCAAAGCAAAAAAATATGTTTCTTATTTATGTACGGGTACAAATCCATAATTGTAAAATCCAAAATTATTCAGAAATCCATATTTTTTCATTATTATTTAAAAAAAAAAAAAATTATTAAAAATTACAATTTTCTAGGGGGCATTTATGGGCGGCGGCCATGAGAAGCCGCATTTCTAGGAGCTCCTGGGGTATCATAGATAATCCACCAATTAGCCTCATCCTGAAACAGCATCTAACATCTTTTAAACTTGATAATGCTACAGAAAAAGTTGCTGATCAAGAACATATACTGAATACATTATTTACACCACTAGATCTTCTAGACCGGATCATGGAGGCTGACGCTGGTGGCTGAGCTTGGTCCAATACCCTCCGGGGTAACACAGCAAGCTTTGTGCTGCTGCCTATGTTTCTGAGCCCTGCACTAAACTTAATTACTTGCTATGATGACTGCTCTTTTATCGTTAGACGAGTTGAAAAACTTGTTGCAAGAATGCACAGCCACTTTCAGAGAAGAGATACGGGAGGCATGTGCTCCTCTTGTTCCAGCCTCATCTTTTATAGCTTTCTGCTTAACTTCTACCTCCCCATCTCTCAAGGATGTTGATGTCCTGGGGCCCAGGCGGTCATCTCCTCCCCTAAACTATATGTGCCTACACCATAAGCAGTACCACAATTGCAGAGGAACCATCACTGCAATTTAACCTTTTCTCAGCCACAACTGGCGGTGACTAATGACATTGCCCAGGATAGTGACACTGCAAACACCCCTCCTTTAACTGACAGTGACATGAGCAGAAACTACGAGTCTCCTGTAAGACTTCTAATTATCAATTTCTCAGGTCATTCTTCTTCTTGGATAATGTGTCACCAGCGCCAATAGACAACGTTGATCAGTCAGAGGATCTGCCACAATATCATCTCTTAAAGGGAAATGAAACACAATTTTTTTTCTTTTATGATTCAGAGATTACTATTTTAAACTTCTCAACAAAGGATACCAATTATAATAGTAGTGTATTATAAAGTAGAGTGAAAAGTTTAAAATTGCATGCTCTACCTCAATTATGAAAGAAAAAAAATGTGTGTAGAGTTCAGTTTACAATTCTTATCATAGTGCAGATTACCTTTTCAGCATGTTTATCGGTTTTGAAGGGTCCAAAAGTGACACCCAATCTGCACCCATCCCTCCCCCACTTTTGATTAACACACGATTGCTGGTCCAAAAGTGACCATATCTTCCATTGGAGAACTATAAAATACTATAAATGCTTTACCTTAACCAAGCATTCCTGGTTTCTGAGCTCTGCTTAAGAGAAGGCATGATATAACTCCTTATAATTCTTCTAACAAGAAACCTTTAGCACGCTATAAAATGAGGTAGAACCCATAATGCACTATAATATGTTTTCTTTTGAATACCATCCTTTCTGTATGCTTTACTTGTTACTTGATTGTTGTACAAAAAGGAATGGACCTACTGCAAAAGTATGCCAGGATTACCAAGATACTCTATGCTTAGTAGTCATATATATTGTATGTCAAAATTGTACTTTTAAATTTCTTATTTGGTAACTCCTAAGACTTGTGGTTAATGGTTACTTTTATGTTTGCATTTTTGATTGTTTGACCTTAATATAAATATTATAAATAGAAGTTCTACAATTTTCCCTGACAGTAAGCCACAATCTTCTCTACTTGTGAACTTAGTTTGTTTTTTTGCGTTCTAACATGCAAATGCTAGTCTAAATTTATTTAAATAAATAAAAAAAATCATTACCTTTTTTATTACAGTATTGTTCTGATGGTACTATGTATACAAAAGTATTAAAAATGATAAAGTACCTTTAGGTTGCATGTATAAGGATTTGTAAATATTACATAAACGATATGCTGTCTACACATTGTCCCATCTGCTCTCCAAGCTGTCCCATTTTACTGCTGCAAATATACAACTATTCCGAACTAAAAACATTTTCCAGTGCCAAGCAGTTTGGATAAAGGGTTTGTACCTGTATTATAAAGAAACAAAATATCTTCTATCTTTTGAAAATAAAAATTATTACTACTGACACAAAAGGCAAACACTATGTACTGAAAAGCAAATAGTAACAAAAATTAATCTTCTGCCCCTGCAGACATCTTCACCATTTTAGCTTTAACACTAATGCTTTTATGAGGTGTTGTATGGCCATATTGTTTAAAGGTTAGATACTTTACAGGAGAGAATCAGACCCCACCTTCTCCTCAAAACAATAACATTTAGAAAAAGTATGTAAGGAGAACCATGTGGCAGCTTTGCAAATCTACTCCAAAGATGCATCATTCTTAAAGGCCCACACTGTGTTGCCAATGCTCTGGTAGAGTGAGCTGTAATAGGTTTAGGAGGCAACTTACCCGCCACCAAGTGAATCTTGTGAATTATCCGTTTAAGCCAAGATGCCAACTCTACCTTAATAGCTTTTCTATTCTTTACGATTTCCAGCGTAATGCGTAAACAAACTAGAAGTTGTTCTAAATTCTGTAGTAGCTTAGAGATAGAACTTTAAAGCTCTGACTACGTCCAGTTTATGTAACAATCTTTCCTTAAAGTGAGCAGGGTCTGGACAAAGAAGGAACAACAATTTCTTGATTGATGTTCTCAGTAGAAACCACTTTTGGTAGGAAATCATATTTGGTATGCAGTACAGCCTTATCCTTGTAAAAAATAACAAAAATGGAAGATCACAAGATAATGCAGACAACTCAAAAACTCTTATAACAGGAGAGCTCACTAACAAAAAAAGCACCTTCAAAGACAACAGTTTTATGTTAAGGGAGTGCATTGATTAAAAGGGAGGACGCTAAAGAACTGAAATAACTAGGTTCAAATTCCAGGGAGGAGAAATAGGACTTACAACTGGCTTGATCAAGCTAACAAAGGACTAACCAACTCAACTTCCTATGAAAAAGAACAGAATAAAGCAGATAAATCAGAAATTTAACCTTTCAGGGAACTAGCTGGTCGAGGCCATCTGATAAGAACCGAAGAATTCTCGGGATCCAAAAGGAACACCAAGAAAATCCCTTAGAGGAGCACCACAGGACAGAATGCTTTCCAAATCTTGTGGTAAATCCTTTGAGTCACAGATTTCCTAGCCTAAGAACAAACCAATGTGTAAAAACACATAAGAGGGCGCTAGTATGTCTGGTGACACCGTGAAAAAACAAAAAACAACAAATATAATATACCTAGGTGTGGATGAATACTACAAACTGAATGCAATCAAAATATAATTATATAAGAATTGCTAATAATAATGATAATAATAGAAAGTGACACCTCATTAAATTTGCATAGTGAAATAGTCCAAATTTTATCATAAATAGTCTAATGGATCACCAGAAGTCCACAACAAATTCCAACAAGTGGATTCGGTTTCCAAATGGCTGTAAGAATGATCCTCTCCTCCGATGTGAAATCAGTGATACTTTGGCTGAGCACACCAGTGTGCTTGTGGATACGATCTGGTTATCTGAGCCAACCAGCTTGCTCTTTCACAGGCAGCGTTCTCCTCGCAGCAGCTGTACACCAGCTGTACACCAGCAGACTTTTTGTAACTTCACGGCAGTATGGTAATGAGCACCTTGCTTGATAAGGAATGGCGGACAATGATTTAAAAACACAAAACTTCTTTAATCATTGGTATTAGAAAAATCCTTCATATACAAGCAGGTGGAAAGTGTACACAGATTAAAAATTGCTACGCGTTTCTCAGCACTATCGGCTGTTTCCTCAGGCATAAAACAATACACATTTAAACCGGCTTTATAGTGCCGCTCATTACCATACCTCTAATCACTTTAAGGTGTGTGTATAAACGGACCAATGAGATCCTGTCTCAGGGAGTATTATAGAAAACTCGATACTGACCCTACAATTACTTTTTTAAAAAAACTCATACAGATTTTGGAATTTGGTAGTAAAGAGGGAATATTAAATTCTAAGGAGAGGAGATATCTGACTCCTATTCATCCATCTATCCCTTTTTACTACCATCTTCCGAAAATTCATAAGGACCCCATAAGACCACCTGGTAGGCCGATTATAGCGGGAACTAATGGTCTGACCGACAAACTGTCAGAATATATAGATAATTTTTTGCAGAAATATGTTCAAAATCTTCCGTCTTTTATACGAGATACTACAGATTTGTTGCAAAAATTGGAAAAAGTAAAATGTGATCAGGATGTTATTTGGATAACTGCAGATGTTAGTGCCCTTTATTCTAATATATCTCACGAATTAGGATTACATGCGGTGAGATATTATTTAGAGGAAGATATGTTTATGCCTGCTATACAGAAAGAATATCTGTTGGAATTAATTGATTTTATTTTGAAACATAATTATTTTAAATTTTTAGATGAATTTTATTTGCAAATTAAAGGTACGGCCATGGGCACCAGGTTTGCCCCAAGTTTTGCAAATTTATTTATGGGTTATTTTGAAGGAAAATATATTTATAACTCTAACTGGAGGGGCAACCTGGTGTTCTATGGCCGGTACATCGATGACCTTATATTTGTTTTTAAGGGGGGAAAGGAAAAAGCACATTTATTTTGTAGTTATTTGAATGATAATGAAATGGGCATACAGTTCACCTCCAATGTGCAATCGAAATCAATTGAATTTTTGGATCTAATTTTAACTCTGGACAAGGATTTTAATATATGCACTAGCACTTATTTCAAAACAGTTGATTGCAACAATTTTTTACATTATAAGAGCAATCACTACCAGCAATGGAAGAATAATATTCCATTTAGTCAATTTTGCCGTATGAAAAGAAATTGTAGTTCTGAAGACCAATTTTATGAACAATCTCAGATTTTAATAGATAGATTTAGAGAAAAAGGATACCCGGCCAGAATTATAGACAATGGGTATTCGAAAGCCTGTAGGATTGATAGGTCGACTATATTAGAGTCTAAAAAGAAGGATCTACATAAAGAGAATAAGAAAAAATTAACCAATGGCACTGAACAACCGTTGTTTATTACCCAATATAATTCTAATCACAACGCTATCAAAAAAACTTTACATAAACATTGGCCAATTCTTCTTAGAGATCCTATACTGAAGAAGAATCTAGGCACACATCCTAATATAGTTTTTAGGAGAGCACCTAATTTGAAACAAACTTTGGCCCCCAGTAAGGTAGTGATTTCAAAAAAAGCCATTAGACATACACACAAAAATAGAACTGATCTTAGAGGCACTTTTAGATGTGGAAAATCAAGGTGCCATATGTGTCAGTATATTACTCATGGAGCAAAAAACATCAAAGCACATACAACTGGAGTAATATATCAAATTAAAAATTTTCTAAACTGTAGTTCAACCTTCGTGATCTATGTTTTATCTTGTAAATGTGGGGTACAGTATTTGGGGCGCACCACTCGTAACATACGCACTAGATGGAGCGAACATCTTAGAAATATAAAGAAAAAATCAGATAAACACAGCGTCTCAAGACATTATATCCAAGAACATAATGGGGATCCTTGTAGCTTCAGTATTACACCATTAGAAAGCATTCCTTGCTCCAACAGATATAATAGATTTAGTAAATTGCGCCAAAGGGAAACTTATTGGATCCATAGGTTTGGATCTTTGTTTCCAGATGGACTCAATGAGGTCATAGACTCAGCAGCATTTGGGTAAATCATGTAATAGATTCACATATATTTGTTTATTTAAGAATCACTGAAATAGTTAAAAATGTCACTTTTGTATGACACTGAATAGGTCACATATTTATCATTATTTTTTAAGTCACATTGGTCATCTTATTTTAATCACTAAAAAGGTGATCAAAAATACTAAATATTTATCAGTATTAATAGCAGGATAATTCTGCATATAGGAAATATTTCATTAGTTATCTTATGTATGTCACTTAATAGGTCACATAATCATTATTATTGTTTAAGTCACTTTGGTCATCTTATTTCAATTACCAAAAAGGTGATCAAAAATACTATATATATATATTAGTATTAAGGGCAGGATAATCCTGTTTTAGTACACTTGGTATAGTATAAGATGGTATTTTTAATACCTAATGAATAGACAGCTATCTGTCCCTACAATATTATTATGAAGGAACATATTATTAGGTAGGTACACTTCACACTAAATTTAAAATACTTTTGAACTGTCACATTTTATATTCAAATAATTGTTCAACATACTTTTAAATAATCATTAGTGACACTATAACACCTTTTCATTATAGTCACAAGTTTAAAATATAATTTATTAGACCATATTGGAAACGTTTTTGTAAATATGTCTCATTGGATCATAGACGCAATTTGAAAAATCTAAGATATCATGTATTTATCCATCATGCATAGGTTAACAGATAATAGTGGCTTAGAACAAATAATCTAATAATTTGGTAGTCATTTAAATAATGCCGTTTGGTTTTGTTTGTTTTATATTAGGTATACATCTAAGATCTAATAGGTCATCAACTGCTTCTTTATTGTATATATTACTATATTAGAACACCCTCTAATGGTCTATAAAAGCAAGTACATATGGGTTAGATATAGAGGTTTGTGCACCTTCTAAGTAAATATGCCCCTTTAACATATTAGTCAGTGAATATGCGAATATGTTCCCACAAAAAGGCTAGTAGGAGCAAATTTTCTCTGTAGGTAGTAATATAATGACGGTAATTTTTAGTATATATATACAATTGTTTTTTGACACATTGGAGAACTGTATGCAATTTAAAGGAAGACCGCGAAGTCTCCATTGGATTTATCAGACTGCATTAACCATTCATGTCATTCTAAAATACTACATAGTCAGTTATAATATAACTAAATAAATCTATGGGTTAGAAAAACTATTAAATAACAACGATCCCAATAGATATATAAATAAGGGGTTCTATATGTGATTTTTTAGCATTTATGAGATATTTTATTTTTGATATTTATATGCACTAATATATTAAGGTTAACGAACAGGTAGAATGATCGCTGGGTGTGGACACATATGAGACAGGATCTCATTGGTCCGTTTATACACACACCTTAAAGTGATTAGAGGTATGGTAATGAGCGGCACTATAAAGCCGGTTTAAATGTGTATTGTTTTATGCCTGAGGAAACAGCCGATAGTGCTGAGAAACGCGTAGCAATTTTTAATCTGTGTACACTTTCCACCTGCTTGTATATGAAGGATTTTTCTAATACCAATGATTAAAGAAGTTTTGTGTTTTTAAATCATTGTCCGCCATTCCTTATCAAGCAAGGTGCTCATTACCATACTGCCGTGAAGTTACAAAAAGTCTGCTGGTGTACAGCTGGTGTACAGCTGCTGCGAGGAGAACGCTGCCTGTGAAAGAGCAAGCTGGTTGGCTCAGATAACCAGATCGTATCCACAAGCACACTGGTGTGCTCAGCCAAAGTATCACTGATTTCACATCGGAGGAGAGGATCATTCTTACAGCCATTTGGAAACCGAATCCACTTGTTGGAATTTGTTGTGGACTTCTGGTGATCCATTAGACTATTTATGATAAAATTTGGACTATTTCACTATGCAAATTTAATGAGGTGTCACTTTCTATTATTATCATTATTATTAGCAATTCTTATATAATTATATTTTGATTGCATTCAGTTTGTAGTATTCATCCACACCTAGGTATATTATATTTGTTGTTTTTTGTTTTTTCACGGTGTCACCAGACATACTAGCGCCCTCTTATGTGTTTTTACACATTGGTTTGTTCTTAGTTTGATACACATTTGCGCTTATGATATTTGTGTTAAGAGGTGCTGCTTTAATATTTTTAGGGATATTTTACTTGTTTATATACACATGTAATATCTAGGAAGGATCTAACAAATCATTGTTAAAAGGAGCAAATAACCATATATTGTCCCCACAAGGATACATACCATATCATATGGTGCTTGTATATTACTAATTTTTGTAATAGGTGTTTTAAGTATTAATCATGTATTTTATTTAACAGCGCCCTCTAGTGATTGTTTCACAAAACTTTCTGAGATTTCCTAGCCTGTATCAGAGTATCAAATCACATAGTCTGATAAAACTATGCGTTCAACCTCCACGCCATCAAATTTAAAGAGATTTGAGATCCTGATGGTCCTGTACCTTGTGACAACAGGTCTTATCTTAGCGGAAGACGCCATGAATCTGTACCAGGTCCGCATACCATGTCCTGCAGGGCCAGGCTGGAGAAATTAATCTTACCAGTGGTGACTTCCGTTTAATCTGAGCAAGGATTCACGGTAGAAGAGCAAACGGAGGAAACAGGTATGCTAGATGGAATTTTCGTAGACATACCAAGGTGTCTACCATGTGAGCCCTTGGATCTTGATTTTGCACAGTACTTTGGAAGTTTGTAATTTATGTGTGAAGCCATCAGATCTATGTCTGGTAGGCCCTATTTGAACACTAGCTGATGGAATACATCCTGATGGAGAGACCATTCTCCTGGATGGACTGATTGATGACTGAGGTAGCCTGCTTCCAAGTTGTTCACACCTAAAATGTGATCCACTGACAGGAAGCATTGATTCCTCTCCGACCCAGGACAGAATCTGAGATACTTCCTGCATGTCCAGTAGACTGCAGGTACTACCTTAATGATTGATATAGGCCCCAGCTGTGATATTGTTCAACTGAAAAGCGGGTACATTTTTCATCCTTTTAACAGAGGCCATATCTGAAGAGCTTGAAGAATCGCTTAAAATTCCAAAATGTTTATTGGTAACCTTACCTCTAAAGGAGGCCAAACTCCTTGCTCCCTTAGAGAATTACAGACTGCCCCCCAACCTAATAGACTGGCATGCGTTGTGACAATGGCTCATGAATGAATAAAAGATCCATTGAGGGTCAAAGAAGGACTTTGTGTCCACCATGACAAAGATTGTCTAAAAGATGTATCCAGAGTAATGTGTTGCTCCAAATGAAGATAATTTTTTGACCACCGACTGAGCATGAATAGGTGAATGGGATGTAAGTGAAAGCAGGCAAAAGGAACCTCGTCTGAAGCGGCTACCATAAGAACCACTACCTCAATGCACTGAGCTACAGATGGCAATGCAGTACTTTGGCAGGGAGAGATATGCTCTCGGGATTTTTAGCTTGCACGGTTCCGTGAGGAACAGACGCATATGGACTGAATCTATTAAGACTCCTAAAAATTTTACCCTTGTAGCAGGATATAATGAACTTTTGCGACATTGATTTTCCAACCATGGTCTTGGAGAAACAATAGAAGCTTGAGAGTACGAGTGATCGCGCATGACAGAGAAGCTTGCACTAGTATGTTGTCCAGATATGATGCAACAAACCCCCTGAGCTCTGATCACTGCTAACAGAGCATCTAGCACCTTTGTGAAGATGCGTGGAGCTGCAGCCTGACAAAACTGTTAAGCGATAAACTGGTAGTGACTGTCCATATAAGCAAACCTCAGGAATTGATAGTGATCCCTGCGGATGGAAATGTGCAGGTATGCATCCTTGAGGTCCATTGTAGTTCCTTCATTGGGACAATAAACACATTTGAGTAGTAAACAGATTGGAGTAAAACCCTTGACCCTGTTGAGAAACAGGTACTGGGATGATTACCCCTATATAATTCCCGAACAAACTGTAGAAAGGCAGCCACATTTAACTGAAGTTTGGGAACATCTGACAGAAGGAATCGCCCTCGAGGAAGTCTGGACTAGAAGCCTATCAGTTAACCCTGAGAAATGATATTTTGAAACCAGGGGTCCTGGACTGACTTGCACCAGGCTTCCTGAAAGAGACTCAGTCTTCCCCCTACCAGAATAGATTCTGGTTCAGGGGCAGCACCTTCATGCTGATTAAGTGGAGTTGTTGGACTTTTTGGATTGCTTGTTCTTTGACCATGAAGAACCAGGATTCCAGGCTGAATTGGCGGGCTCAGGTTTCAGAGAAGAGGAGGACTTCTGATCTGAGGAGCGAAAGGAACAAAACAGATTTCTTTCTTTTGGATTTTTTTTTATCCTAAGGAAGAAAGGCTCCTTTTTCCCAGCAGTGACTGTCTTAATAATAGAGTCCATGTCTGAACCAAAAGAATCTTCCCTTGGAAGGAAAGAATCATCAGTCTATTTTTAGAGCTGACAAAGGATCTCCTCACCAGCACTGCCATAAACATATTTTTGACATTGATCTTAATAATGTCCATTACCGTAGAAGACAAATACTTGAGCGATTTCAAGTGCTTTAAATGCAGTTTTGGCTAGAGAGTCACACCATAATTTTCCTACTGCCGCCACACAGGTGAGAGAAACAGCCAGTCTAAGCAAAAGACCTGTTTAAAGAAATAGTTTCAGATAGAGCATGCAATTTTAAGCAACTTTCTAATTTACTCCTATTATCAATTTTTCTTCATTCTCTTGGTATCTATTTGAAAAAGCAAGAATAAAAGTTTAGGAGATGGCCCATTTTTGGTTCAGAACCCTGGATAGCGCTTGCTGATTGGTGGCTACATTTAGCAGGATATAACAGCTCTTGTATAAGTCCTTGACCTCCTCCTAGTGGCGGGATATACATCCCATTTGTTATGGAGGAATGTGGACCATCATTTTACAAAATAAATATTAATACAACAGTGTTGGTTATGCAAAACTGGGGAATGGGCAATAAAGGGAGTATCAACCTTTTTAAAAACTATAAAAATTCAGAAGTAGACTGTCCCTTTAAGTTCTAGAACCACCAATGGGTAGAACCATCCTGCTATCTTGTGCTTCAGCCTTGCCCACAGTCTGCCTCCGCAGAGGGATATTATCTCCCAAGCTCACCACCTTTGTGATGACTCAGAGCCCCAAGCTCTAAACATCAACACCAAGGGGAATGTGCTAGCTTCTACCCGCCTTACTCAAGCTTCCTCAAGCCTGGAACCTTGATGTTTGTTAAATATCTGCCTCCGGATACACTTGTCTAGGCTATCTTAAAATATAGATGCTTGCAACTTAATTTTCCTAGAGAAATATTATATAGTCAGAGTTCTGATTATTTTAATGTTAATGAATATATTTATGTTAAGGGTATAGTACTGAGGTTATTCCCCACCTCCCGCTTGTCATGGGCACCACCATATTGAACTTTAGCCATCTATACAAAATTAACTTACAGAATACGATGCAATTTATAGTCTAAAACAGGCAATAATAATATAGCCAGAAATATGAAAATATACTTTGAATACATGTTAAAGGGACACTGAACCCATCTTTTTTCTTTCGCGATTCAGATAGATCATGCAATTTTAAGCAACTTTCTAATTTACTCCCATTATCAAATTTTCTTCATTCTCTTGGTATCTTTATTTGAAATGCAAGAATGTAAGTTTAGATGCCGGCCCATTTTTGGTGAACAACCTGGGTTGTCCTTGCCGATTGGTGGATACATTCATCCACCAAGAAAACAGTGCTGTCCAGAGTTCTGAACCCAAAAGCTTAGATGCCTTCTTTTTCAAATAAAGATAGCAAGAGAACAAAGAAAATTTGATAATAGGAGTAAATTAGAAAGTTGCTTAAAATTGCATGCTCTATCTAAATCACGAAAGAAAAATTTTAGGTTCAGTGTCCCTTTAACAAAATAGGTGATCCATGCCTGAAGGACATGGAATGCCTAAACATCAGTGTGAGGAAAGATAGATAAAGAGATAGAGGTATAGGAAAACCAACATCCAAATATTAAAGTGACAGTCAAGTTCAAAATAAATTTTCATGATTCAAATAGGGCATGCAATTTTAAACAACTTTCCAATTTACGTTTATCACTAATTTTGCTTTGTTCTCTTGGTATTCTTAGTTGAATGCTAAACCTAGGTAGGCTCATATGCTAATTTCTTAGACCTTGAAGGCTGCCTCTAAACTGAATGCATTTTGACAGTTTTTCACCACTTGAGGGCTTTAGTTCATGTGTGTCATATAGATAACATTGAGCTCACGTACATGAAATTACCTAGAAGCCAGCACTGATTGGTTAAAATGCAAGTCTATCGAAACAACTGAAATAAGGGGGCAGTTTGCATAGGCTTAGATACAAGGTAATCACAGAGGTAAAACATGTATTAAAACTGTGTTGGTTATGCAAAACTGGGGAATGGGTAATAAAGGGATTATCTATCTTTTTAAAAAACACAAATTCTGGCGTTGACCGTCCCTTTAAAGACCTTACAAGAAGAGACATTTCAGAACTCTAAAACAAGTTTTCGATATCTGATTGCATCCATATGTCCCCTATTTCTCAGTAATCTTCAAGATGATCGTGTGTTTGATAAGGTAATTTCTCCATTTGGCCCAAATAATTATTTTTTTAACGTGTCCCAATGGTGGCAGAGCTGACTTCTTCCATTCACAAGGTATACAAAGCTTAGTAGCCAAAAAGATCTGTATCACCAGCCATTTCAGTCTCTTAAGTATCCTGCAGTCCATGATATGAAGTAGCCCTCTAGCTCAAGAGCACATCACTGAAAGTCCTAAATTATTACAGAGGGAATTATCCTGGTTCTATAGCTCTCCCCCTTCAATCATGAATGCTTTAGCTAGACGTTTCTACCCAAGTCACGTTATGCATCAACAGATAACCCCCCCCCCCCCCCCCCCCATACACTTTAATATACAAAGTATTAACCCTAACCTATAAAGCATTTAACAGTCTTACTCCCAACTAGATTAGAACTAGATCCCAACTCCTCTTCAAATAATCCCTGACCCGCACTCTTCCACCGCCCCCTCATAGATCAGTGTTTAGCGATAGTGTGACATAGCAAGTGGCCCACCCGCTCTCCAACTATGGAGGGATGGAGTTTTACAAGTGGCATTATGTAGTTAGCAATGGGCACCAGCTGGCCTGGTTTCTCATTGGATAACGAAGAAAACGCCAGGAGAAAAAAAAAAAAAGTGTTTCAGCTTGAGGCAGAGGATGGGGGCAATGGATAGACGCTGCAAAGTAGTGTGAAATCATTAATAAGGCAAGTAATAAAAAAATAATAAAAAAAAGATTACTTAAATAGGCTAAATTTTGTGGATGTTTATGATGCTTGATTGTGAGTGACTAACGTTTACCATCACTTTAAGTACCCATCAATCCTGCAACCAGTGTACCTTTAATGTATACTAAGCAGCCATGATGGACACCAATCAGTATTGTATTAGCACATTCCATTTACAGATAATTTGACAGTAACAGATAAACTGTTTGTTTAGTGACTGGCTTTTTTATTTTTCACATAAGACAGTGCTCTTTATATGCCCCTCATCTATGGGATGCTGATGCTTCAAATTAGTTTTACAGTCCCCCATGCTTATCCAAGAATAAAATTCTGCAAAACACAAAACCAAAATTAGGACAGGACAACAAAACTCCATCTCAGGACAACTGCTCTCTAAGCTTTTTTACCAAGTCAGGACATTTACTGGGAGCACCATTAAAAAAAAAACAAAAAAACAGAACATTCCTCTTTTTCAGAAGTGTTTTTTTAAAATAAAATTATAAATCATAAATCTCTAACCCCCATACAATTATTCTCCACCGGTGAAAAGTATCTGTCTGTTTTGAAGTACTTGGAACAGGTCTTCACTCAGTCCATCATGATATACACAATATGGTCACCAAATTTAGAGGCACAAAAACAGAATTTATGCTTACCTGATAAATTACTTTCTCCAACGGTGTGTCCGGTCCACGGCGTCATCCTTACTTGTGGGATACTCTCTTCCCCAACAGGAAATGGCAAAGAGTCCCAGCAAAGCTGGTCACATGATCCCTCCTAGGCTCCGCCCACCCCAGTCATTCGACTGACGGACAGGAGGAAATATATATAGGAGAAGCCATATGATACCGTGGTGACTGTAGTTAGAGAAAATAATTCATCAGACCTGATTAAAAAACCAGGGCGGGCCGTGGACCGGACACACCGTTGGAGAAAGTAATTTATCAGGTAAGCATAAATTCTGTTTTCTCCAACATTGGTGTGTCCGGTCCACGGCGTCATCCTTACTTGTGGGAACCAATACCAAAGCTTTAGGACACGGATGAAGGGAGGGAGCAAATCAGGTCACCTAAACGGAAGGAACCACAGCTTGCAAAACCTTTCTCCCAAAAATAGCCTCCGAAGAAGCAAAAGTATCAAATTTGTAAAATTTGGCAAAAGTGTGCAGTGAAGACCAAGTCGCTGCCTTACATATCTGGTCAACAGAAGCCTCGTTCTTGAAGGCCCATGTGGAAGCCACAGCCCTAGTGGAGTGAGCTGTGATTCTTTCGGGAGGCTGCCGTCCGGCAGTCTCATAAGCCAATCGGATAATGCTTTTAAGCCAAAAGGAAAGAGGTAGAAGTCGCTTTTTGACCTCTCCTTTTACCAGAATAAACAACAAACAAGGAAGATGTTTGTCTGAAATCTTTAGTAGCCTCTAAATAGAATTTTAGAGCACGGAATACGTCCAAATTGTGTAACAAACGTTCCTTCTTTGAAACTGGATTCGGACACAAAGAAGGTACAACTATCTCCTGGTTAATATTTTTGTTAGAAACAACTTTCGGAAGAAAACCAGGCTTAGTACGCAAAACCACCTTATCTGCATGGAACACCAGATAGGGCGGAGAACACTGCAGAGCAGATAACTCAGAAACTCTTCTAGCAGAAGAAATTGCAACTAAAAACAAAACTTTCCAAGATAGTAACTTAATATCTATGGAATGTAAAGGTTCAAACGGAACCCCTTGAAGAACTGAAAGAACTAGATTTAGACTCCAGGGAGGAGTCAAAGGTCTGTAAACAGGCTTGATCCTAACCAGAGCCTGAACAAATGCTTGAACATCTGGCACGGCTGCCAGTCTTTTGTGAAGTAAAACAGATAAAGCAGAGATCTGTCCCTTTAGAGAACTTGCAGATAATCCTTTCTCCAAACCTTCTTGTAGAAAGGATAGAATCTTAGGAATTTTTATCTTGTTCCATGGGAATCCTTTAGATTCACACCAACAGATATATTTTTTCCATATTTTATGGTAAATTTTTCTAGTTACAGGCTTTCTAGCCTGAATCAGAGTATCTATTACAGAATCTGAAAACCCACGCTTTGATAAAATCAAGCGTTCAATCTCCAAGCCGTCAGTTGGAGGGAAACCAGATTCGGATGTTCGAATGGACCCTGAACAAGAAGGTCCTGTCTCAAAGGTAGCTTCCATGGTGGAGCCGATGACATATTCACCAGGTCTGCATACCAAGTCCTGAGTGGCCACGCAGGAGCTATCAAGATCACTGAGGCCCTCTCCTGATTGATCCTGGCTACCAGCCTGGGAATGAGAGGAAACGGTGGGAATACATAAGCTAGGTTGAAGGTCCAAGGTGCTACTAGTGCATCTACTAGAGTCGCCTTGGGATCCCTGGATCTGGACCCGTAGCAAGGAACCTTGAAGTTCTGACGAGACGCCATCAGATCCATGTCTGGAATGCCCCATAATTGAGTTAGTTGGGCAAAGATTTCCGGATGGAGTTCCCACTCCCCCGGATGGAATGTCTGATGACTCAGAAAATCCGCTTCCCAATTTTCCACTCCTGGGATGTGGATCGCAGACAAGTGGCAGGAGTGATCCTCCGCCCATTGAATTATCTTGGTCACTTCTTTCATCGCCAGGGAACTCCTTGTTCCCCCCGATGATTGATATATGCAACGGTCGTCATGTTGTCTGATTGAAACCTTATGAATTTGGCCTTTGCTAGTTGAGGCCAAGCTCTGAGAGCATTGAATATCGCTCTCAGTTCCAGAATGTTTATCGGGAGAAGAGACTCTTCCCGAGACCATAGACCCTGAGCTTTCAGGGATTCCCAGACCGCGCCCCAACCCACTAGACTGGCGTCGGTCGTGACAATGACCCACTCTGGTCTGCGGAAGCTCATTCCCTGTGACAGATTGTCCAGGGTCAGCCACCAACGGAGTGAATCTCTGGTCTTTTGATCTACTTGAATCATCGGAGACAAGTCTGTATAATCCCCATTCCACTGTGTGAGCATGCACAGTTGTAATGGTCTTAGATGAATTCGTGCAAAAGGAACTATGTCCATTGTTGCAACCATCAATCCTATTACTTCCATGCACTGCGCTATGGAAGGACGAGGAACAGAATGAAGTACTTGACAAGAGCTTAGAAGTTTTGATTTTCTGACCTCTGTCAGAAAAATCCTCATTTCTAAGGAATCTATTATTGTTCCCAAGAAGGGAACTCTTGTTGACGGGGACAGAGAACTTTTTTCTTTGTTCACCTTCCATCCGTGAGATCTGAGAAAGGCTAGGACGATGTCCGTATGAGCCTTTGCTTTTGACAGGGACGACGCTTGAATTAGGATGTCGTCCAAGTATGGTACTACTGCAATGCCCCTTGGTCTTAGAACCGCTAGAAGGGACCCTAGTACCTTTGTGAAAATCCTTGGAGCAGTGGCTAATCCGAATGGAAGTGCCACAAACTGGTAATGCTTGTCCAGAAAAGCGAACCTTAGGAACTGATGATGTTCCTTGTGGATAGGAATATGAAGGTACGCATCCTTTAAATCCACGGTAGTCATAAATTGACTTTCCTGGATGGTGGGTAGGATCGTTCGAAAAGTTTCCATTTTGAACGATGGTACCCTGAGAAATTTGTTTAGGATCTTCAGATCCAAAATTGGTCTGAATGTTCCCTCTTTTTTGGGAACTATGAACAGATTGGAATAAAATCCCATTCCTTGTTCTCTTATTGGAACTGGATGTATCACTCCCATCTTTAACAGGTCTTCTACACAATGTAAGAATGCCTGTCTCTTTATTTGGTTTGAAGATAAGTGAGACCTGTGGAACCTTCCCCTTGGGGGTAGTTCCTTGAATTCCAGGAGATAACCTTGAGAAACTATTTCTAGCGCCCAAGGATCCTGAACATCTCTTGCCCAAGCCTGAGCAAAGAGAGAGAGTCTGCCCCCCACTAGATCCGGTCCCGGATCGGGGGCTATCCCTTCATGCTGTTTTGGTAGCAGTGGTAGGCTTCTTGGCCTGCTTACCCTTGTTCCAGCCTTGCATTGGTTTCCAGGCTGGTTTGGGTTGTGAAGTATTACCCTCTTGCTTAGAGGATGCAGAATTAGAGGCTGGTCCGTTTCTGCGAAAGGGACGAAAATTAGGCTTATTTTTAGCCTTAAAAGACCTATCCTGTGGGAGGGCGTGGCCCTTTCCCCCAGTGATGTCTGAAATAATCTCTTTCAAATCTGGTCCAAATAATGTTTTACCTTTGAAAGGAATGTTAAGCAATTTTGTCTTGGAAGACACATCCGCTGACCAAGACTTTAGCCAAAGCGCTCTGCGCGCCAAGATAGCAAACCCTGAATTTTTCGCCGCTAATCTAGCTAATTGCAAAGCGGCATCTAAAACAAAAGAGTTAGCCAATTTAAGTGCTTGAACTCTATCCATAACCTCCTCATACGAAGATTCTTTACTGAGCGACTTTTCTAGTTCCTCGAACCAGAAACACGCTGCCGTAGTGACAGGAACAATGCATGAAATTGGTTGTAGAAGGTAACCTTGCTGTACAAAAATCTTTTTAAGCAAACCCTCTAATTTTTTATCCATAGGATCTTTGAAAGCACAACTATCTTCGATAGGAATAGTAGTGCGTTTGTTTAGAGTAGAAACCGCCCCCTCGACCTTGGGGACTGTCTGCCATAAGTCCTTTCTGGGGTCGACTATAGGAAATAATTTCTTAAATATAGGAGGGGGAACAAAAGGTATGCCGGGCTTTTCCCACTCTTTATTTACTATGTCCGCCACCCGCTTGGGTATAGGAAAAGCGTCGGGGGGCACCGGAACCTCTAGGAACTTGTCCATCTTACATAATTTCTCTGGAATGACCAAATTGTCACAATCATCCAGAGTAGATAACACCTCCTTAAGCAGTGCGCGGAGATGTTCTAATTTAAATTTCACAACATCAGGTTCAGCTTGATGAGAAATTTTTTCTGAATCTGAGATTTCTCCATCAGACAAAACCTCCCTCATGGCCCCTTGAGATTGGTGTGAGGGTATGTCAGAACAGTTATCATCAGCGCTCTCTTGCTCTTCAGTGTTTAAAACAGAGCAATCGCGCTTTCTCTGATAAGTAGGCATTTTGGATAAAAGATTTGCTATGGAGTTATCCATTACAGCCGTTAATTGTTGCATGGTAATAAGTATTGGCGCACTAGATGTACTAGGGGCCTCCAGTGTGGGCAAAACTGGTGTAGACACAGTAGGGGATGATGTAGTATCATGTTTACTCCCCTCATTTGAGGAATCATCTTGGGCAATATCATTATCTGTGGCATTACTGTCCTTACTTTGTTTGGACACTGGCACAATTATCACATAAATTTAAATGGGGAGACACATTGGCTTTCATACATATAGAACATAGCTTATCTGATGGTACAGACATGTTAAACAGGCTTAAACTTGTCAACAAAGCACAAAAAACGTTTTAAAATAAAACCGTTACTGTCTCTTTAAATTTCAAACTGAAAACACTTTATTACTGAATATGTGAAAAAGTATGAAGGAATTGTTCAAAAATTACCAAAATTTCACCACAGTGTCTTAAAGCATTAAAAGTATTGCACACCAAATTTCAGAGCTTTAACCCTTAAAATAACGGAACCGGAGCAGTTTTTAAATTTAACCCCTATACAGTCCCAGCTATATGCTTTGCTGAGACCCAACCAAGCCCAGAGGGGAATACGATACCAAATGACGCCTTCTAGAAGCTTTTTTAGTGATTCTTAGATCCTCACACATGCATCTGCATGCCTTGCTCTCCAAAAACAACTGCGCAGTAATGGTGCGAAAATGAGGCTCAGTCTATAACTAGAAAGGCCCCCAGACTAAAAAAGGTGTCCAACACAGTGCCTGCCGTTTTTTAAACGTTCCCCAAGATTATAATGCCAATTATTAGCTAGAATCTGCATAATATGCCCCAATAAAGCAATCGTTTTAGCCCATAAAAATGTCTACCAGTTTTTAAGCCCTTTTTTAAGCCCTTTATTCTTTTATGTTTGACTAAGAAAATGGCTTACCGGTCCCCATGAGGGGAAATGACAGCCTTCCAGCATTACATGGTCTTGTTAGAAATATGGCTAGTCATACCTTAAGCAGAAAAGTCTGCTAACTGTTTCCCCCAACTGAAGTTACTTCATCTCAACAGTCCTATGTGGAAACAGCAATCGATTTTAGTTACTGTCTGCTAAAATCATCTTCCTCTTACAAACAGAAATCTTCATCCTTTTCTGTTTGAGTAAATAGTACATACCAGCACTATTTTAAAATAACAAACACTTGATAGAAGAATAAAAACTACATTTAAACACCAAAAAAACTCTTAACCATCTCCTGTGCAACGGCAAAGAGAATTACTGGGGTGGGCGGAGCCTAGGAGGGATCATGTGACCAGCTTTGCTGGGACTCTTTGCCATTTCCTGTTGGGGAAGAGAATATCCCACAAGTAAGGATGACGCCGTGGACCGGACACACCAATGTTGGAGAAATAATTCAACATTGTTTTTCTGTGTAGCAGAGATTAAAATATAAAATAAGTTTGTGCTCCATAGAAGTATAAACAGGAGATTCAAATGTAGTAGACAGTGAGGCTGTATAGCGTAGACCCTGGTTTCAGCAATTAGTCTCAGTAGCAGGTCAGGGCCAATTGACTTGCTCTACTGAAAAATAAAAAAACACAATTTTCCCCCTTAACCCTTTCGCTGCTACGCCTCTTTTTCACCCCAGTGCTGAGCCAATTTTATTTTTTTTCCCCAACTACACATTTAAACCCCTATTTAAGTCTAATTTTAGTGAGTGACCCAAAAAAGCAGATTCACAATAAGTAATTAGTATATTCATAATTCAAGGCATATGATGTATAATTTCTGATAGAGATTTTAGTAAATACTGAAAATGGCCAGGTGACCACTGTTACTAAATTGTCATCAAGGGTAGCCACATGCTTTTGGGGTTTTACAGTATATAAGAGAGGCCCCTATGTACAATTTTTTTCCTGCAAGGTGTTCACGGTTACCACCTGACTATTCAGACAAAATTCATATCTTTGTTTAAGAGGGGGACTTGACTACTAGAAAATAATAACTTTATTATTAGGGGTCTCTAGACATACGAAATATATTGCACATACGACCCATTCCCAAGCAAATCCCCATGTGTTTTTTAACGTTATTTTTGAAACATCTGCTGTGTGGTACTGCACCAACCACCATTTGACAGAACATGTGATTCTCTTTCAAAAGAGGGAAGGTTTGTAGCAGCTAACAGAGCTGAGATTGAGGGGTTTGAAGAACCTTCCCCATCCAGCTCCCTTGCAGCTGCATTGAGCTTCCTGGTTCTGCTTCCTTTGTGACATCACCACGTGCATATGTGGTCTAATTAAAGTGAATGTAAAGTTTGCGGAATGAGAGCCCGGTTTTTAAAAATCCTATTAAAAATAGAGGCACTTTCATTCATCAAACTTTACATTTCACTGGTTTTGTTAAAATACTTACCCTTTTCTTCTTGAAAGCCACTCCAGCTCTTCTCCAGCCCGTCGGAAGCCTCTTCCTACACCAGCAATGACGATTCCGACATCGTCCAATCATAGCTTCCCCCCGGGGGAATCATAGACTAAAGCAACGCTGTGCTTGGAGGAAGGCCGGGATAGTCATTTCTGACGTAGGAAGAGGCTTGCAACAGGCGGGGGAAGCGCTGAGGCGGCTTTCACGAAGAAAAGGTAAGTATTTTAAACAAAACCAGAGAAATGTAAAGTTTGATGAATGAAAGTGCCCCTGTTTTTAATAGGATTATTAAAAACCGGGCACTGGTTCATCAAAATTTACATTCACTTTAAGATAATATGAAAATCTGCCCAGTTAAGGGTTCCAAAAGATAGGAGATGAGAAACAGCTTTAGCAGATTGACGGATTACTCTGCATAAGTGAAAACAACCAAGGGGTTTAACGTGGTGGGTCATACTGAAGAAATCATTCTGCCACCTGTACATTATCATAATACAGCATTTCTGCATAAAAGGATGAATGCATCAGCTATAAAAAACACCCCAGACCATTTCCCATGTAAGAGATTTATTGTAAGATAATTTACAAATGTTCAGATAATGAATGAAAACTCTACTGGATCGAGAGATGTGACTTCTTGTAAGTTCAGCAATGGTTCTTGTTACCTGGAAGAAAATACACAAAATGATTATTGTTGTTCCAATGAACTGCTCAGCTGGTGTGATGTAACTGACAGCGTGAACTGCATCATTTCCAATTATAATTAACTTCACAGCAGTTATTGCTGTTGAGGGCCATTAACTTTACAAATCGCAGCTATACATATTTAGCACAAACCTTGCAAGTACTTAAAATATATTCTGGAATACAAGATTACACACGTTTAAAGAATCACTGCAAACTAAGCATGTGCAATTCCCATGCTAAATCACATACAGGACTATAGTTCCATTCCCATTAAACCCCACAATACATATTCTGCACAAACATTTTTGCTGTATTGTTCCACAGTTCCTATAAAGAGTTGCGATTAAGAATAAATATGAATGATAATATATATGCAGACTCTTAGCAAATATAGATAAGCTCCTGTTCATATCAAACTGTAGCATTTTACCTCTGTGGGGGGGAGGGGGTAAATACACAAATACACAGCATTACAGGGCTGCTAGTGCTAAAATTACACACTAATGAATCAGTCATTTTTAATTATATTGTGCCCTTTAAATTTGGAGATAGTCAACCAAAATGTCATGAAGTGACAAAGGAATGGAGTTGAGAAACGGTTTAGAATGCACACTACGTATTCAAAATATTACTAAAAAGCAGGAAGAAAAAAACATCAGAAAACTAACAGACTGGTAACTGGCTTTATTGGCCTCTACTATTCTATGGACAATGCTATTTTTCAGCAATCTGTAAAGTTAAGAAATAAATGCATCGCATGACGTTTTTACCTTGTGACAAAGGGTCCTGCTGGATTTCTTCATCCCCTAATAGCAGTGTCAGAAACAGAACAAGCGTGTTAAAGCAGCACACACACCATGCTAATTAATAAACACGTCAAAACTGACAATATTAGATGCTCTGTAGCAGGTCACAAATACATTACAATGCATGGAAGTTGTGTCATCCTAAAAGGGTCATGCAAACAAACACTGCCTAAAGCAATACCTGTATTTCAAATTATCATTAAGGAATTATGATTTCCCTCAATCACTTTTCTGGAGTAGATCCTGTTTAGCAAGATTGTAAATAATGGCATTTCCTATATAACAGGAGATTACTACAGAAAATCAATGTGTGGATCCCAAACAATTTTACTCCTGCTGATTAACAAAAAAAATGTTTTACACTATGCGATATGTTCCAGCGGCTTTGGCCTTATTAAGAATTGATTCAATAATGAGAGAGTTAATCAGTGGATCGTAGTGATCGTATTTGCAGTTATAGCTTAGTCGCTTAACTATGTGTTTAACGCAAGCAACACAGTAGTTTGCAATCTTCTGGCAGACACAGGGTTAAGGCTAGTTGCAGTATCAGTAAAAAAAAAAAAAATAGCTATGTAAAAAATGTTTCAAATGTGGCATTTGAAATGCACAGCAGCTCTTTTAAAAAGGTAATTTATGTACCACACTGCAAGTACATTACACAGATGCTTCTCTTAAAGGGACAGTTAAACACGGCAATGCTTTAAAATATCATTGAAATGTGCATTTTTATATCCATTGCATTTTTTCATTAAAATCAGCATCACAGAAGGCAAATGCCTGACATAAAAAAATCGTTCTCTGCACATTCACAAAGATCTGAAAATAACCCTATTGTAATAAATAAAATGTTATAATGACCAATACTGTGTTTATATTTAAGGGGTTAATGAAATTCTCGCTTGAAGAGTGCTCATATACTGCCAGCAATGAAAACAGTGAATCGATATGCTATACACACACACATCAACCGCTCACACTCCCATGCCTGTAACAGGCTGACTGAAGTTGCTGCACACGCGTGTCAGCTGTGTGTGGGCGAGGGCGTTGCTACAGGAAGCTTAGGGGAAGTGATAGACTATAGATAGGCAGAATTGTTAATACCACTGATAAAGCCAGTAGGTACAGAGCAATTGTGAAGGAAATTTTCCAAATAAAAATGCACATTTCATTCATAATTAAAGAACTTTTTGAATGCTGCAAACTTTAAATAAACGTTGACAGTTCTTTTAGAATACTGCTAGAAGTAATAACGCTCACATGAACTGCTGCCAATAAGGGGTTAGGCCACATGCGTTTACAGACTTGTACATGCTCAAAATGCCGTCAGTGATTACAGAATACAAACTGAGCACACGCTCCGCTTGTTAAATGCATGTCTTCTTGCACTATAATAGCATTATAGCATTCACATGTATATTGCAAAAATGCCTTTAACGATATTTTGGAAAACACAAAATATGCCACTGTGCTTTTTAAGAGGTGTGTTAAACAGTAAATACAGGCTAGACATAGTGACGTATTCAAAGCAAAGATAAGCCTTAGAACATGAAGCTGTATTTACTTATAATTATATTAGCTGTTTAATGAAAATATAAAGTACTTTAGTTTCTATAAAGTAATGGGGGCAAACATGTTTGAACTAGTTTTTTTATTGATCTCTGTGCAAACAAGACAGCATTGGAACCCTTTTGGATGATACTATGTTCTACACAGACTTATTGCCTGCTTTACATCTGTCACTAATTGTCGTTAGCAGGAAGGATAGATAAGAGGAGATTTAAGTTAAAAATGGTGGCACCCATTACTTTTTAGAAAGTTAGTGGAATTTAAAAAGGCCAACCATTTTAAATTACAAGAAACAGGGACAAAATAAAGTATACTGCAAAGTTTAACTACATAATTAAAAATTTATATTACAAACTCATACTCTAATATTGCTTTTAAATACCAATTTTAGTTCCCTTTATTTAAGAGCTTTTTTTGCTTTGAAAACGTTTTTTCCTCAAAAAAAATAAATCTTATTTCAAAGAATTAGCTCATAAAAAGCCGTCAGACAAGAAATATAATGCTGCATGCAAATTACAGGCTTAGCAATGATCAACAGCTATTTATTTGCATTATATGTTAATATGTTTAAAAGCTGCAGTTCCAGCATTAACAAAACATCTTCCCCAAAACAGAAAATAAAAGCAAACTACAGAAATTGGATAGGTGGGTTCCTCTTTATGGAAATGGACATACAATTTAACAACTTTCCAATTAATTTCTATTAACAAAATTTGCTTCATTATCTTGGTATCCTTTGTATAAGAAGCAGAAATGCACTACTGGGAGCTAGCTAAACAATCAGATAAGCCAATGCCAAAAAGTCAGCCACCAATCACATCCTAGCACTCAATCCTGCATTGCTGCTCCTGCATCTACACAGATCTGCTTTACAACAAAGGAATGAGATTATGAAGTACAATGGAAAGTTGTTTAAAATTGTGTGCTTTATCTTAATCAAAGAACATTTTCAAATGTTATGTCCCTTTAGGACAATTATTAACAAGCTAAGGTGTACACCATACACAAGATATTCCAGGGTTAAAGGGACAGTCAACACCCATGAAAACGTTATCCCATACCTTAAAAGAGCCTGCACCGGCATCCCATCTTCAATAAAACTAACATTAGGTGGCTAATCTTCAATGAACATTTAGTTAACAACAGCAGATATGGCCGCCAAACTCCTCCCCGTTACGTAGGAGGCTTCTTCTCTAAGTCTTCAGCCAATGCGAATCAAATCCTCGGCTAGATTCTTTAGCCGCGTTCATGGAGACACTGCTCTATTTCGAATAGCGAGCGTGCGCATTAGAAATTGAACAGTGTCCCTGTGAACGAGTATGCATTTAAAACAAGAAGCCTCCTACGTAACAGGGGGAGGAGTTTGGCAGCTATATCTGCCGCTGTTAACTAAATGTTCATTGAAGATTAGCCACCTAACGTTATTGAAGATGGGATGCAGTGCAGGCTCTTTTTTTGCTTGATCTAAGGTAAAGTTTTCATTGGTGTTGACTGTCCCTTTAAGTTAAAAAATGACCTGCTCTAATTCGTTAGAGAATGTCATGTTTTGACTATTATGTACCTTATCATAACCCAATACTAAAATATTAACAAAATGTGCTTAAAGTCCCTAACAAACACATTTAACAGATATACGAGTCTACTTAACTTACAGAGCAGCAGCACCAGAGATGATCTCAATCAGTTCCTTGGTGATCACAGCTTGACGGGTACGGTTGAATGTCAACGTCAGTTTGTCAATAATTTCAGCTGCAAATAAACAATAAACAATATTCTGTTATGTATATGTCCTAACTACAGTTTAAATAAACTGTTGGTTTTATCATATTGCTCTGCATTTTAAATCCCTTTTCTCACATTGACATATTACATTACAAACAATGCATGAAGAATAAATGATCTTGCAATTTGGTTAATAGCAATTCACGATACAGACCTTTGTTAAACCAGAATATTAAAACTATACTCTCAATCGTAAGTGAAATTATGTCACATTTGTTTTACCAAGCTGTATATATTTCTCTTTAAACCCCCCCCCCCAAAAAAAAACAATAAAATGTAAATAAAATATGAGCTCACAAGCATTCTTGCTGGCGTTGTCCATAGCTGTCATCCTGGCGCTCTGCTCGCTGGTGGTGGACTCTTTCAGAGAGTAATAAATGACATTCACCAGAGCAAATTCCTGATAGTTTCGCAGCACATCAGCATCAATATCATCATAGATACTCATATTTTCTAAAAGGGAATAATAATTAAAAAAAAAAAAAAATTATATATATGCCAGGGGAAGTTATAGACCATAAAATGTGGTGGTGCAAAAGGTTTATCACAAAATATAAAAATAAATATCCCAGATGCAAGGAGGAGTTTAAATGAGGGATCTCATCAACTAGTATATTAAGTCCTTTTAAAATCCCCCTCTCCATTGCTCTTCAAAGGGCACTGGACATGTAACTAATTCACTTCCTTGTACATACTGAAGGAGACCAGATATGTAAATGTTCTCCCAAGACTGCAAAGTAACAATTTCATATATAGGTATACCTCACTCATACAGTGTGTTAGGGACCGGAACCCCACTGTTAAGTGAAAACCGCCTTAAAGGGAGAGTAAACTTAAAAAAATAATGTTATATAATTCTGCACATAGTGCAGAATTATATAACATTATCTTAGCGGCAGCTTTCTAAATCAAAAGCATTCTGAGATTTTTGCTAGCAAAGTTGGACTTACCTGGTCTCCGCTCCAGGCTCTTAACGGGTCTTGATTTTCAAAAGTGCTTCACGGACGCACTGTCTAATCACAGCGTGCCTGATCGCACCATTGAACTGAATGTAGCGCACTCCCGCTACCAGACATAAAATCTCGGAATGCTTTGATTTAGAAACCTGCCTCTAAGATAATGTTATATAAATCTGCACTATGTGCAGAATTATGTAACTTTTTTTTTTTTTTTTCATTTAACAATTTTATTTAGTTTTCAAACAGGTGTACAGAAATAAAGTTTGTACATACACTTTTCAAGATTATATAACATTTTTTTAAGTTTAATGTTTCTTTAAAGTGAAACAACGTGGTTTTAGCTTTCTTTTCAGTTGCCAGTGGGTTTAAAAATATGTTTGAACTAACATATATTAGCGGTACAATAGTTCTAAGTTTAGATTAACACTAGCACAGCACTTAATAAAAATTGTACCTTTAAAATAGTGACAATTACTGTAGTAAAATTTGACAGACTGCAACACAGGCTGCACTGTAATGCTTTAAACACAGTGAACTGCACATAACAAAATGATGCCAGTGACTTTTCTTGCAATCTCACAATGAGTACAGCACCGTTTCAAAATCCTTGTTTTAATTGCTGCTCTTCCATATGTATAATGATATATATATATATATATATACATACATATACACCACACACACTGTATATCCCCAATTCTATCAGTCATCAAGTTTTTGGATTCCATTGAGGCAGACGGACTAATAGAAATAGTTCTTTTGGGCATTTACCAGGAGGATAGACTAATAGTAATGGCTTTTTAAACTACAATTCCCAGTTCAAATGTCACTTAAACAATCTGTGCGTGCACACGTTTAAGGCCTTAAGTCCCCATACTTTGAAAGGAGGTGTTGGCAGAGTATTGCGAATGATGTAACAGCACCTATAAAAGGTAAGTGCACACCACACCGCTATTCACCAAATGACACCAATGAATTTGCCATATATGCCTTTAAATAAGAAAAATTCTAATTTAGCCTAAACCAAAATAAGCTCAAATTGAGAAGGTAAAAAATTAATAAATATGGTCTCAGTGGATCTAACCAGCAATTGCACGGACTTAAAACATCTGCTGTTAAAAATGTCAACATTGCATAAATGTGCACCCCAATTTTTTTTTTAGCCATGCCTTTCCATCATATGCAAGTGAGGTAGCTCAGTTGGTAAAATGCTCTGACTACAAAAAAAGCCTGTTTAAAAGATCCAAGGTCACAGGTTCAAATCCCGGCAGGGCCAACTCAGCCCTTTATCCTTACGAAGTCGATAAAATGAGTACCATTAAAGTGTGTAATAGTAACAACTATTACTATTCAGCTGCCAATTCGGTTAATTCCAAGAGCGAGCGCTGAAAAAGCGCTTTGAGTCCCACTGGGAGAAAGGCGCTATATAAATACTAGTAGTTATTATTTTAAACATATATAATTCCCCCTCCCTACATGTAGCATATTTCCTTAAAAAAAAAAAAAAAAAAAAAAAACTTACCAGAGTTTGCGATGGTGTCAAGAGAGAAAATAGGTTTTTCATCTGTCCGGTAAGAGATGACAGACCTGAACAGTAAATAACAATTAGTTTTATAGAACATAAGAAATGATAAAGGTCATCCCGAGACTAAACTCACCTGAATCGGTTAAACACAACTGTTCCTTGGTCAAACTCATAGCCTGAATTCAGCAGCTCAGATGCGATTACTGATGCATCATTAAATGTTGGTGGTTTCCTACCCACTTCCTTAAAGGTCAAAAGAAAGTGTCCTCCATGAGTCCTTTGAGGATATATATATAAAAAAAGTCAGTATTTGTTCTACTTTGTAGCCATACTATGAATAACATAGAAATATGACAATTAAACCTACATTGCCAATATATGTAAAGTTAATTTTCATAAAAAGGGACATAAAACGCCTTGAGACTAATATATATATATATATATATAAATATTTGCATAGGAAATTAGCACATCTAGGCAAGTATCCCCGCTTGCTTTTCATGCATACTTGCCTAGATGTGCTAATTTCCTATGCAAATATTTACATTGATTTAATTTTGAGACATGGAGGATTTTAATTTCAGTTTTTTTTTTTTTATCTCCCCCCATAATAAATTTTTTATATATATATATATATATATATATATATATATATATATATTTTTTTTTTTTATTTGTAACCATGGATGTGGACAGCCTGTACACCGTGATTCCTCATGTAGGAGGATGGCAGGCTGTCAGGTCCATGTTAAGTTTATCGTTGGCATATGCGGGACCCCCATAGAGTTCCTGCTTGAACTGTTAACTTGTTTGAAAAAGAATTATTTCAAATTTGAGAAGGAATTCTTTCTACAAATAGCAGGGACTACTATGGGTTTGAATATGGCTCCCGCATATGCCAACCTATACATGCTTTGGTATGAAACCTTCATAATGAAGACCTTGTCTGTTTCGAACATAAAATTTTATGTTAGGTATATAGACGATGGTGTTTCTGGTCTGGAGGGGTACAGTGGATTCATTAGTGAATTTGATAGATACTCTTAACAACTTGGAGTCATCGATACAGTTTAAATATGGAGTACAGTACGGATACATTATCTTTTTTGGACCTTAGTATCACGAAATATGCATGTGAGGGAGGCTTTAGATTTGCCACTTCATTATTTTCCAAATCAAAGGATAAAAATTCTTTACTTTTATCAACTAGTTTTCATCCTGAACATCAGAAGAGGAGTGTTATCTCCTCACAATTCATGCGAGTGGCACGTAATAATACACTCATTAACACTAGATCAACACAAGAAGACATGAAGATGAAACTTAAGGAGAGGGGCTACAGATCACAAGACATCAATAAAGCACAGGAGAAAGTGCCACATTATGATCAAAGAGCCCTTTTAAACAAGAGGAATATTGAGAAAGATACCACCAACAAAATCAATTTCATCACGACATTTACCCCCCTACACAAAGTGTTGAAGTCTGTCCGAACAAATTGGGACATTGTGAAATCCAACGGATTACTTCCATTTTCACAATCTGAGGCACCCCGAATTGTATACTGAAAGGCTCCAAACATTCTAGTACACAATGACCCGCTAAGGTGCTATCAAAAAGGCACTTGGATGGATGGCAAAAAGAAGTTGGGTTGCTATACATGTGGGGACTGTACCACATGCAATAGCATGATTACGGGATCTCAGTTTCATCATCCCCATACAGGAAGAAGCTACAAGATTTATCACATGTACCAACAGTTTTGTGATTTATATTTTGACATGTCCGTGTTCTCTTGTTTATGTTGGCAAGACCTACCACATTTAGGGAGAGGATGGCCAATCACTGTCACGCCATAAGAGTTGCAATTGAGAAACAAACATCGGATCAGTCTGTGGCCAGACATTTTATGCAAGCAGGGCACACTGCTGCCAGTCTTAGAACTATGCTAATTGACTATGTGCCACCACTAGAGGTGGAGACAGACATAGAAAGCTCTTCCAGTTTGAGGCGTCATGAATTTATCGTTTGGACACTGTAGCCCCCAGAGGTTTAAATACAATGTGTTTTTGTAGCTGGATTTTTATATGACTGTTCGGTCTAGGTCTCATCTGGCACAGAGATAATAACAGAGCATTACCTCCTAAGTGAACATCTACTGTCTGGCTCAAGTTATGCTATATAAATTTGGGCTATATAATATTAAAGTGTATAATCCGCCTATGTGAAGTTTATACCATGGTATGATGGGCACGAAGGGGTATCAGGTATCACTGTAAAGTTGTATATTTTAAGTAGCCTAATCCTGATCTTTGGATGGGCTATACAGTTTTGTATATAATTAATGAATAGTGATTTTAATATTGTTGGGGTAAGTTTCCGTGATCGGTTGTGCCGTTGCGATTCTCTGATACAGTGGATTGTCTGTACTGCGACGTAATTGCACAAGGGGGAGCGGTCATGCTAATTAGCCATGTGCTCCTGTATTACTAGTGAATTTAGCTAGTTGTGATGTGGCGATATTGCATTGGCCCAACCGAACCGGAAATGAGTAGCACATTTGTGTTAAATAGGGGTAGCGTTTGTGTTGTGTAGAGAACACTTGGATACAGATAGGATCACCCATTGAGAAAGGTACCAGTCCGGTACAGAAACGTTTGGGGGTATTTGCTCATGAAATTGTGATGTAATTAAACTGGAATTTACTTTCCAAGACCGGTGAGTGCAGCGTTTTATTCTACTGAAGGATAAAAGGAGTGTGTATGTATATACATACATACATACTACTCCAAATAAGGTAAGTGGTGAGGGGAGTTTGGCCATTGGAAAACAATTGCAGGTGTTAATGTATTGGTCAAGTCTCCACATTCAGATGGTATGTTAATTTAAAGGGATTGTAAAGTTTAATGAATAGGTGCCCGGTAACTAAAAGTAATCTTAAAACAGGGGCACTTTCATTCATTAAACTTTACAATGACGCTTATTTTTTTTAAATACTTACCTTTGTGTTATGGTAAACATAACCGATCCTCGGCCCGCAGCTCAGCTTTCTTTAGCAGATCGATGACTAATCCGCCTTCCTCCAATCGGTGTGTGCCCCCTTTGGCGTCTAGTTCGTGAGGCACACAACGATTGGAGGAAGACGTCATCGATATACTAATGAGAGCAGGAGCTGTGAGCAGAGGATTGGCCTTATGTTTACCATAACACAAAGGTAAGTATTTTAAAAATCATTGTAAAAAAATAACGAATGAAAGCGCCCCGATTTTTAAGATTGCTTTTAGTTACCGGGCACTTATTCATTAAAGTTTACAATCACTTTAACGACTATGGTAAGAGCATTTTAATTACAAGGTGTTTTATGTCACTTTATAATGTCCTTTTCTTAAAATTAAATATCACTACCTTCTTGTTACAGAGAAACAAACATAACAGTCACCTTTGAAGAAGACCTCTCAGTTTGTCACCGATTCCAACCACCATAACTTCCTTGCCCGAGCCGGAAAGGCTATTAATTTCATTCTTAATAACCTTTGCTACAGACGAGTGAATAGCACCGCAGAGACCTCGATCAGAGGAGACACCAATTATCAGGTGCTTCTTCTGCTCTTCTGGAGCCTTAATCTCAGCTTTCTCGTACAAAGCTAAAAAAGAAAATACTCTTTAATTTTACTTGTACTCCTTAAAAGGGACATGAAACACAACATCTCTCTTTCATGGGTTAGATAGAGGATACAATTTTAAAATAAAAAGTTTCCAATTTACTTCATTCCCTTGCAAACCTTGTTGAAAAGCAGTTAGGTAGGCTCAAGAGAGTGCATGTCTACAGCACTATATGGCAGCAGTTCTTCAATAATACCTTTAACAATCTCATTTGAAAGAGCACTAGATGGCAGCAGTGTTTACTACCATGTAGTGTTCCATCACACAGGCAGGCTACATACCTAGGTATGCTCTAGAAAACAAAAACATGAGAGCTAAGCAAATATAATAAAAGTTGGAAACGGTTAAAAACTTATGAATCACAAAAGAAAAATAATCTTAAAAAAAGGGGGCGACAAATCTAGCTTCCTCCAAACGTATGCCCCATCTGGCATCCAGCTTGAGGGGCACGCAATGATTGGAGGAAGAAGGATTAGTCATCGATCTGCTAAATACAGTAGGAGATGCAGGCAGAGGATCGGCACTACGTTTACCATAATACAATGTTAAATATTTTTAAAAAGAAGAGTCTTAATGAATTAAAGTGCCCCTGTTTTTTTAAGATTATTTTTAGACACTGGTCAGTAAATTATACATTTTTACAATCATTTTGACAGTGCCTATGTTGGCCAGCACTAATCACCATACTTATTAACCATTAAAATATATAACATAAAACACTGTGCACTAAAAGGTAGATAGATATGCAACAATAATCAAATATTGCTCCATATCCATCTACCTTTTAGAGCTCGGTGTTGTATGTTATTTTCTTTTTGTCGTATGTTTTGGTTAAATTACACACACACTATATATCATTTTTTTTTAACTATTAAATTACCCAAAGAACCAGTTCCATAAACCCGAGCCGGCTTCAGCTCCCTCTCAGCTTTGGCATACTTCGACGCTGCCACCATTTTCATGGACTGGGTAATCTTTTGAATGTTCTTGATGGACTTCAACCGTCTTGTAACTAGCAAAAAAGGGGAGAATTAGCTATTTACATGATCCTCATTATAAATACTAGCACACAAGGAACGCCTCAATAGATTACGTATACAAATGAATCATGGCAAAAAAAGGTTATACTTACTGTCTTTTAAAGTTGCCATGTTCCTGACTTGGACCCTAAGGAAGAACAAAAGTTAAACTCATTAAACCAGGGCTCGACAAACCCAGGAGCCTAGTAGCCACTGGCTCCTAGAATTTTACCCCTGGCTCCTAACTTTTTGGGTTATTCTCCATATTTCTATTTACAAATACCACTGCCTGGCTCCTAAATATTCCTACTGGCTCCTAAATTTTTAACAAAATTTGTCAACCCCTGCAACATACAATACAACACACAATAGATATGTATTACACACACACATTGTATTATTAAACTGTTCCACCAATATTGTAAGTTAAAGGGACAGAAAACCCCCAAATTTTCTTTCATGATTCAGATAGAACATACAATTTTAAACAACTTTTCAATTTACTTCTATTATAAAATGTGCTTTATTCTCTTGTTATCCTTTGCTGAAGGAACAGAATTGCACTACTGGCAGCTAGCTGAACACATCCAGTTAGCCAATCACAAGAGACAAATGTGTGCACGCACCAATCAGCAGCAAGCTCCTACAAGTGTAGGATATGTACGTATTCTTTTTCAACAAGAGATACCAAGAGAATGAAGCCTATTTGAAAATAGAAGTGCATTTAAAAGGGTCTTAAAATGACATGCTCTATCTGAATCATGCAAGTTTAAATTTAGACTTTCCTATCCCTTTAATGGGTATGATAAAATGCCGCAAATTAAACATGATCAGTGATTTCTCTTTTTACAAGGTGACAAGCTTCACTTTGCTTACACAATTCCTGCAACTGAAGGGCAATCTGTATGGGAAAAATAACTGTACTGTGCAGAATAAAGTTATTGAAGTTTAGAAACTTTCATGATTTAGATAAAGCATACTTAAAAAAAATACAATTTGCTTTACCACTCTTGATAACCTTTGTGGGTAGGCTCAGAAGCGTGCATGTGCCTTGGGCACTATGGAAGTAGAGTTTGTTGTTCTTACCATCTCTAATGGAAGTGTATTAACATTTTCAAAGAAACCAAGGTGAAAGTCAAAGGCACTTTACATTTGTCTTAAAGGGTTACTAAACCCAAATTTTAGAAGTCACCAATCAGCAAACGCTACCCAGGTGCTGAACCAAAAATGGGCTGGCTCCTAACCTTACTTTTGTGCTTTTTTAAATAAAGCTAGCAAGAGAACAGAGAAAAATAAAATAGGAGTAAATTAGAAAGTTGCATGCGCTATCTGAATTATGAAAGAAGACATTTGGGTTTGGAGTCCCTTTAAGCATTCAGATATTAGAAAAACATTCTCTAACACTAATTTACCAAATAAAATGTTACAAAAATTAGTCCAACGTAAAATAGCTTTATCATCAAGGCAGGATGTGTTAAATGTCCCTTTACGACGGTCTAACATCTTGTTTTTTTTTGCAAAACTTGTGCTTTGTCCCACACTCCCTAGAGAGGCTAAAAAGTAACTTAGGTTTTCAAAATGCTACAAATAGCATAAACCACCTATTTGATTAGCGGAATTTCAGTTTAAAGAATAAGCTTTTTGGCCTCTCTAGGGAGTGCGAGACAAAACACTTTTTACACAAAAGCAAAAAAAAAGGTATTTAATGGTCTTTTAATTTGACTATTTTCTATTATTGTTTTTAAAGTCTTAGTGCAATTTAAAATGACCTAGGACAGTAAGAGGAGCAAAACCTTATAGACCTATAGTACCCTAACAGGTAAATTTTAATGACTAATACCACAGTGAAGCATCCGTTTTATAATATATGACCAGTCATTAAGATTTTTGATGTTTAAAAATAACAATAAATCAAGAAGTTGAATTAGGAAAAAACACAAAGCTATTTAAAGTCACTGGGTGAAGGACATGTATAGGTGACCTTTAACATGTTCCAGCTATCACATTGAAAACTAATTGACTTACATGGTACTAGCAAAACTATAGCTCATTAACAGTTCACCATATCAAAATGTTTTATACTCAACAGGTAGTTACAGCAAGTGGTCTAAAGGTTTAGAGAACCAGGTGCCATACACGACAAAGCCCTGATTACATCCTATTAGTTTTCAGAAGACCACAGGATATATATATATATATATATATATATATATATATATATATACATACACACACACATATATATATACATACACACACACATATATATATACATACATTTATACACATATATATATATATATATATATACACACACACAGACATATACTTAAGTCACGAATACATTTCTTCAATAAGATTGCTAGTATCCAATATATAGACTATAGGAGATTACAAATTACTTTCCCCACTGTAGTTTGTAGGAAAATATTAAGCATTAAAAAAAATACCTAAGTGTCTGCAATATATTATATATGGACAAAACTGAACGTGTATATATATATATATATATATATATATATATAAATAAATCTGAAATGAGGTAGTTTTAAACTTCAGTACAAAGGTTTGGTCCCGAATGATATCACCTGGCATCAAAACTAAGTACTATGAGGAGTTACTGATTCCTTTCAAACGTATTACACCCAATGGGTTGAGTTTCAGCCAATGTCAGGTTTGACACATTCATAAGAACTTGAAAAGATTTGTGGTTTAGGATCCAGGTCACCTCATTCCAATTAAAGCAGCAGTGTTATTATTATACTGCAATAAATAAAGCATTGCTATGTGCTGTGTTTTATTATTATACTGCAATAAATAAAGCATTGCTATGTGCTGTGTTTTATTATTATACTGCAATAAATAAAGCATTGCTATGTGCTGTAAATGTTATTTATACCACCGGTGACATTAGCTATTATATGCACAAGGGCTGACTACATGAGCAGCGCGCAGGCCGAGCCCCTGTGACTACCCTCACTGCTAGCACCGTGCACATCACAAGCTGCGTGAGTCCTAGCCCCACCAAACCTCCGTATGACACAGCTTGTGACAGCCCCTTCCTGGCCCACACCGGACCCCGCTCTTACCATTGTGGCTGGAAAACGAAGGCGCTGCTGCGGGACAACATGGTGACTACCGGCAAGGTCAGACAGCGCAGGACGCGCATGCGCACTAGGAAGCAATGGAAGAGCTAGCGGGATGAGAAGATCTCACGAGAGTTAGTTTAATGTCACTGGTGCGCAGTCGCCATGTTGGATGTGGGCAATATCATAATATCTATACAGGAAGGAAACAGCATGTCGCTCTTGTTTTGTTCCAGGTAGTATGCTATGTATGTTCTTTTTCTATTATTATTATTAAAATACACAGTTCTTGTTTATGTTAATATTATTATAGTTACAAATATTATTATACATAGCTCCCTCTAGCAATCCCTCCTAGCAACATAAATATAACTTTCAGCCTTTTATTTATGGCAACTGAATATTCCTAAATCAATCTCAACAAGAAGTGCATTAGCAATACTGAACATTATGTATATTTATATTTTTGCTTTTGAATCATGTCTATATTAAAGGTAATGAACAGTTTGAATTTGTAGTTAAAAAAACAAAAAAAAACTTTCCAATATACTTTATTTTATTATTGTTATTATCATCACTTACTAGTAAAGCGCCAACAGATTCTGCAGCTCTATAAACATAGGAATAATAAGCAAACATAGCACTTATAGGAGACAAATGCATAGAGGGCCCTGACAAGAGTTGCACTGTTCTAAATCAGCTCTGATGAAGGTGATCTACAAACAACTGGGCTTGTAGGCTAAGGGGGGGTCAAGGGGATAAAAAAGGAGGAGGAGAGGAACCGCGGTAAGAAAGGTTAGTGCATATTGTGTGCATCCCTGAACAGTAGAGTCTTTAACACTTTCCTGTCTGGACTTATTTGTCTACATCGGAATAAAGTTCCGATGTAAATAAATAAGTAAAAATTGAAATTACGCGATCGTTCATGGGATCGTGTGATTTCAATGATGGGATGGGGTCAGGGGGGAGTGCCTACAACACTAGGCATGCTTCCAAAAGCTTGCAATCCCATTTAGGAAGGGGCTATGGCTTCAATACAGCCAAACGGTTAGGACGCTCTATGCTGTCCTAATGGCACTAAAGCCCAGCGCAGTTAGGACAGCATGGATCGTCCTAATGGCGGGAAGGGGTTAGGGAACGTTTTAAACTATTAAAACTAGGCTAGAGTCTTGTGAAGTGAGGCAGAAAGTTCCACATAATAGTGGCCATTCTGGAGACATCCTTTAGACGAGAATGTGAGGCAGTAACAAAAGAGGAGGAAAGGAGGTTGTGAGCAGATCGAAGGGGACAGGACAGTATCTGGAGACGAGGTCTGAGATATAGGGGGCGCAGTGTTATTGAATGCCTTGAATGTCAGAGTCAGGATTTTGTGTTTTATTCTGTTGGCTAGAGGAAGGGTATTATTAAGGGACTAGTAGAGAGGTGCAGCAGTTGAAGAGCGACGTGTATGGAAGATTAGCCTGGCAGATGCATTCAATATGGATTGTAAAGGAGATAAATGGCAGCAAGAGAGACCAGAGAGGATGGAGTTGCAATAGTCAAGGCGGAAAACAATGAGATTATTAATTAAAATCTTTTTGTGTCTTGTGTGAGAACGTGGCACATTTTGGAGATGTGTTTAAGGTGGAAACAGTAGGAACTTGCTAAAGACCAGATGTGAGGAATAAAAGAAAGATCTGAGTCAAGCATGACCACAAGACATCGGGCTGTGGGGTTGGGCTAATTATGTTATTATCAACAGTTATGGAAAGATGGGGATAAAAGTTTAGGAAGAACGGGGGAAAATAAGGAACTCAGTTTTGGAGAGCATGAGGTAGTGAGAGGACATCCAGAATGAAATGTTAGAAATCTCAAATCAAAAAATGTAAAACAGCACAAACTCAGGTATGGGGCACGGAAAAAGACTTGTCAGATCTCAAATTTAGTACGCAATTAATATAATTTCCAGCTGGAAATTATATGAATTTTGAAATGTTAGAAAGACAGTTATTGACAGGGGTTAGCAAGGAAGGGGATAGGTCTGGTGCAGAGAGGTAGATTTGGGTATCATTAGTATACAAATTAAATTGAAACCCTTTATTAAGGAACCTAATGATGACATATAGATTGAGACGAGAAGGGGGCCAAAGACAGAGCCCTATGGTTCCCCAACAGAAAGTTGGGACTGCCCCAAAAATTCTGGTACCATATGATTTTTCGGTTAAAGGACCAGTCAACACATTAGATTTGCATAATCAACAAATGCAAGATAACAAGACAATGCAATATCACTTAGTCTGAACTTCAAATGAGTAGTAGATTTTTTTATAACAAATTTCAAAGTTATGTATATTTCCACTCCCCTTGTACCATGTGATAGCAATCAGCCAATCACAAATGCATATACGTATAGTCTGTGAATTCTTGCACATGCTCAGTAGGATCTGGTGACTCAAAAATTGTAAATATAAAAGACTGTGCACATTTTTTTTAATGGAAGTAAATTGGAAAGTTGTTTAAAATGACATGCTGTATCTGAATCATGAAAATTTTATTTAACCTGAGTGTCCCTTTAAGCAAAATTTTGTTAGGTAAAACTGTATTAGATAATTGGAATATTTTTCTTTTATATGAGAAAAGGAATAGATGAGATAACGTATTTTTTATTAATACAGTAATCTTAGGCGGCAGATACTTTATACTAAAAGACTGGAAAAATAGGAAAGAAACACCCATTAGTAAACTTATTAATTTAATACAAAAACAAGCTATAATTGAACAAGTTGATACAGTTATGCTTTAAGAATAACATTGTTTTGAGTATGTGTAATGTTTAAATTACAGAGTTGAAGAGAAAGCAGAGGAATTATCTTATAAATGGGCCGTAATTTCTGTTATATTCATATACTCTTCTCTCCTCTCTCTTCTCTCTCTTTCTCTCGTTAACAAAGTTTGTTCCTCACCCATTTTTATTTTCCTTCTACACAGCTGTTTCTGTTTCAGTTCATGACAACTAAGCATGTGAATTTGGCTACAAATGAATAGCGAATACCAGCGGATTTCTTCTTGTGAAAGTGCAACACACTAAAATCTGTGCAAACCATGATCTTAGTGTGTTGCTCTATCACAAGAAGAAATCCAGCTCAGAAAAGAGCCGAATGCTGCTGGCGCCCGCATCTATACAATTCGTTTGCTGTCAAATGAGCTGAATGAACATCAATAGTTTCAACTTACTTATTAAACTGATGATAATTAGCACCTGTTTAGTATATTTGTTTAATCATGCACCTTACTATATGCCTACAAAATCCCTCACTTTGCACAAGTGCATCTAGAGGAATTGGAGAACCTCTGAGGAAGGGGAGATGTTCCCTTAAATGTCACCGTAAATGTCAGAATTGTTTTATTGAAACTCAAATGAGTGTAGATTATATATTATTTAATGATAATTTGTGCAACAAACATTGAAAACATTTAATATAATAAAGTTGTTATTTTACTTTACATATTGTCTTGGTCAGTAAATGATGTACCCATTAATTAGGTCTTTTAAAAAACACACACACATATTTCTTCTATGTGGCACAGACACTATTAAAAGTTAAGGAAAAATTGTCCAATAACTTTATTTTCAACGTTAGACAGCCAATGAAAAAAGTATTAGCATGTCATAAAACATTTATTGTATGTTGTTAATAGGGACAAGGTTCATAGCTCAGCTAGCAATGAGGAAAGAAGCCGTAATAATACAATGTACTGCTGTATTTGTTACCAAGACAGAAAAGTATATATATCTATTATTTTATTTTATTTGTTTTTTTAATTTCCAGAAATATTTCTAATCCACTTTAAATCCGCACCCAGACTTTCTTCTATCCATCTGAGTCATGGGAAGTGTGCTAAGCAGAACACAAATGTTTCTTTCAGGACTGTGCGGTATAAAGGCAAGAATTTTGGTGCTTGGTTTGGATGGTGCTGGCAAAACCACAATACTGTACTGGTTAAAGGTAAAGGAGAGAGTAACCACCATTCCAACTGTTGGTTTTAATGTGGAGACTCTGGATCCCATAGGTGGTGTGGCTTTCACAGTTTGGGACATCAACAAAAGGTCCAATGCCTGGCCTTTATGGAGACATTACTTGGCCTGCACACATGGTTTGGTGTTTGTGGTGGACAGCAAGAACATTGAAAGTCATGGTGATGCCAAAGATATGCTGTATGAGATTCTAGGTGAGGAGGAGTTGAAAGGCGTTCCACTTATTGTTCTAGCAAACAAGCAAGACTTGACAGGAGCAAAGAGTGCTTCAGAGCTTGCTCAGCAATTTGAACTCGAGAAGTGGAGTGGCAGTAAATGGGGGGTGTATGGGTGCTCTGCCATTTCAGGAGAGGGTCTACAGGATGTGCTGAAGAAGCTCTCCGAAATGGTCAAGGACAAAGGAATCATAATGTCCTGACTTTTTTTTTTTTTACTTTTTCCAAAGAGAATGAAAGAGCAAAGAACCGGCAGAAAGAGTGTGGAATTACAAAAAAATAATTGGCAGAAGAAAATCTTAGTAGAAATTGAACATTTGAAAAAAAAAAGGAGAATTAAAAATAAATAGTCTGATAAAAGTGAAATATGTAGGATATGAAACTAGAAAAATGAGAATATAAAATTGTAGAACCAACCTTAAAGAGACATTCAACTCAACATGTAACTGCTGATTTAAATATTTGATTATGTGTTGTAAAAAAATGGTACTATGTTTATATAATGAATTGTTACACTTTTCCTGTGATTTTTCTGTTGTGTGCCTGATTCCCCCTAATCCTGCAACATGCAGTGATTGCTCCTCAAATACATTAGCTTGTTTTTATATGTCCCTAACTGGCAGCAGCAAAGGATCTATCTTTTAATAAAACTACAGGTTTAAAGGTTTTTAGTACATTTATTTTGTATACAGATATTTTGCAACGCGGTTATAAAATGCAGTGACAATTAAATTTTGTGAGCTCCAAATCTTCCCCAAATATCTTTTGGGATAGTTTTAGGAGAGTTAAATGGATATGAAACCCAAAAGTTTTCTTTCATGATTCAGGTAGAGCATAAATTTGATCAACTTTCTATTTTACTTTTTATAAAATATGCTTAATTCTTTTGGTATCATTTGTTGAAAGAGCAGCATTGCACTACTGGGAGCTAGCTGAGCTCATAAGGTGAGCCAGTGACAAGAAGAGTATGTGAATAACTACCAATCACCAGCTAGCTCTCAGTAGTACATAGCTGCTCCTGAGGCTACCCAGATATGCGTTTCAACTAAGGATACCAAGAGAATGAAGCAAATATATATAAGTAAATTAGAAACTTGTTTAAAATTGCCTGCTGAAATCTTATTCATGAAAGTTTAAAGGGACAGTCTACACCAGAATTGTTATTGTTAAAGAAGATAGATAAGATAGCCTTTACTACCCATTCCCCAGCTTTGCACAACCAACATTGTTATATTAATATACTTTATAACCTTTAAACCTCTACATGCTGGTTTTTAAGCCACTAAAGACAGCCTCTTATCACATGCTTTTTTATTTGCTTTTCACAACAGGAAACTGCTAGTTCATGTGAGCCTTATAGATAGCATGGTGCTAACGCCTGTGGCTTGTGGCAGACACTGCACTAATTGGCTAAAATGCAAGTCAGTAGATAATAAATAAATAAAAAGTCATGTGATCAGGGGGCTGTCAGAAGAGGCTTAGATAAAGGTAATCACAGAGGTAAAAAGTATATTAATATAACTGTGTTGGTTGTGCAAAACTGGGGAATGGGTAATAAAGGGATTATCTATCTTTTTAAACAATAACATTTTTGGAGTAGACTGACCCATTTATTTTGATTTTGTTGCCCGTTTAAGACAGCAACATTATTGTCTAACTTTTGCAAGATTCATACCAAACTTTTTCATTAAGCATATATCACCCCTGAAATGAGGACCATATGGTTCAGTGGTGCAAAAAGATGTTTGTGTTACATGCTCCCAAGATTCCCAGCATGTGATCCGCTACATCTTGGGTATAGGGTTGCCCAAGTGTCCAGTATTCAACTGTCCAGTATTTTTAAAGACCCCTGTCAGCTAAATGTAAAGGGCCTTCTAGGCCTTTATGCATTAGAAATATGGCTCAAAAAAAAGTTACACTGTGCATTTTCTATTATATGTGTTACAGGCAACCATGAGGGTGGTCAATCATTGCTGGGTTGGTTACCTATAGCAGCCAAGGGGGTTACATCACTGCTCTGTACATGTGTTACTGGCAACCAAGGGGATAAAATGACTGCTTAATTATTTTTTGCTCTCAGAGTTTCATGCTCATTTTACGAGTTGAAAGTAAAAAGTTTGCTCTCTCATGTTCATAACGTCACAGTAAAAAATAGACTTTGAGAAGTTGCGAATACAAAATCGCATTCCCCCATAGACTTCAATGTAGCTGAAAAATACCTAGCACCCACAAGTCACACAAACACGATGGCGGTTATTTAAAAGCATAACATAAGAAGATAATATTGCATCTTTCATAATCTAATGTTCTGCAGATAGCAGAATATGTTCTATGTATTCTTAAAGAGATATTTAAATGTATATCTGATGGATATTTGCACAAATATATATTTATACATATATATATATATATATATTTATATATATATATATATATGTATATAAACTTGATTATATATAGGTCAAGATATATACAGATATATAGGAATATCTATTTAAAAATACATAGAACATATTCCCCATTGTGCAAAAACATTGGAATGTGAGATTTATATAGTAAATACACAGTTAAACACTTATGAATATTGCATAAATATGTTTTTCATGTTTTCATCTACTTAACTGCAAAGGGCTCCAATGCACTTATATATATGTCTATAAATGTATGCATATGTATTTAAGGCCTAGATTTAGAGTTCGGCGTTATCCGTAAAAACCAGCGTTAGAGGCTCCTAACGCGGGTTTCTTACGCACTCCGGTATTTAGAGTTTATTTACCGCCACTCAAAATACACCTAACGCTCACCTTTCTACCGCCACCTCAGACCCAGTAGTAAACATATACCGCAAAAAAAAACATCCACGAATCACAAAACAAATATTACACAAAGTACACTTACACTCATACAAACACAACACTATCTTTATTTTTCTTATTTTTTTTTTTTTTCATTAAAATACAAAGGATTAAAGTTGCGAGATCTCGGGTGTTTGAAAAAAATCCACACAAATCCATTTTCCCATTGACTTACATAGACACACGGGAAAAGACCCTCATATACCTACATCTAACTAATAACATTATCACAAACATACACTCATCGATGCATACAAACAATATACACCACATGACATACACAAAATATTTATTTATTACAAAAAGAACACGATTTAGCGACTTTTTCACACAAGATCATGACGTCACTCACTTTACGAGGAAAACCAGTCTTAGAAAAAAAAATGAGAAATATTTGGAGCCTCCATTGACTTCTATTGGGAAGACGTGCTCGTGCACGCGAAACCCTCATTTCCCTAACGCACGCAAATAGCGTAGACTGAAAAACTCCAAATACCAGCGCTAGAAAATACATGATTTCATGCGTTAGACCTAGCGATGATAAATAGATCAAGAAATGACTATTTCCCTATGGTGGACTTATGGTTTTTAATATTAAATATTCACCACACCATAAATATTTTTAACACTTTTAGATTACATCAACTACAAATCCCCATCACTAGTAACACATTATTATTTCAATAAAATTACATTTACAATTAAAATAAAATTCAATACACATTTCTGGATTCACAAACACTACACAATGGGAAACATCTCTCATTTACCTTTATTATTGCATTTCAGTTATTCAACTCATATGCTTGCAGCAACTGCATATCTACATAGGCTTAACACATAATCACTCATGGATGCACATACATTACGTTTAACATTCACTCATACATGTGCATTCAAATGATGGGGGACAAACACATTACATTCTCTACAGGAATCACAAAACACAACATATGGATTTGACTGTACTTGTAACATCATGATTCCATCACCAGAAACCATTAGGAATTACGTACAAGAAGAACATCATTACACCAGATTACAGATGTCACTTTATGGGAAGGAACAACAATGCCAGACCGCTATATACAAGTCAGCATATGTGGGACACAATCACAATATATACGTACTACATGTACATAACACGTATCCCCCATCACGCAACCACAAAGCACACATTTATATTTTATTCAGCACACAATAACAATGTAGCACAATACAACAACACAATGAGGATTTCACAACTACATAGGCAGGTTAATAATATCATGACGTCATTACAAGATTCAACCATACACATCACAGATTCACCACTGTACCGCCCCTTTAGGAACTTTAACACTCAATACTACAATACAACATATACGTAAACCACACTTTTGAACAGCATTATTATGGAGATTTCAATGGGACAATTAAGAAATATTGTCAGATCGCAAATCAATTATATATACAATACTACAGATGGCAGCCGGAAGTTATTCAGTATTCGTGCAATTTTTATGGGACGCATACAATATTGTCAGATATAAAATCACTTATATATATAATACTACAGATGACATCCGGAAGTTATTCAGTATTAGTGCCATTTGAAAGGGACGCATACAATATTGACAGCTCAGCAATCACTTATATATACAATACTACAGATGACAGCCGGAAGTTATTCAGTATTAGTGCGATTTGAATGGGACGCATACAATATTGACATCTCGGCAATCACTTATATATATAATACTACAGATGATAGCCGGAAGTTATTCAGTATTAGTGCGATTTGAAAGGGACGCATACAATATTGACATCTCGGCAATCACTTATATACACAATACTACAGATGACAGCCGGAAGTTATTCAGTATTAGTGCCATTTGAAAGGGACGCATACAATATTGACAGCTCGGCAATCACTTATATATTCAATACTACAGATGGCAGACGGGAAGTTCGGAATTATTATTGCGATTTAAAAGGGACGCATACAATATTGACAGCTCGGAAATCACTTATATATACAATACTACAGATGGCAGCCGGAAGTTATTCAGCATTAGTGCAATTTTAAAGGGACGCATACAATATTGACAGATCGACAATCACTTATATACAATACTACAGATGGCAGATGTTACTTTATCGTTTACAAACAATATTGCATCAACATTGATCGATCACATTCGATGCACATTATACACAACTATGCACTTTCATTCATGTTAGCCTGGACGTGTGCTTGTTACTATAAGATCGCGTTTAAGAAATATTGATTACGCATATGATCAAACATTACAAACATGCACTGTATGTGTGATATTGGACACTTTCACATTGAGAATCATTGTTTGAAACTAACATTTCAGCAAACAACCAAAAAACGCCCACTGTGAAAGCATTCGCGCCGCTCACATACAAACAAGTGAATACAATTAGCAATCATTACAAACTCACTACCATTGGACTAATTGTACTATAAATCCCCCAAACAACATGGCCAATGCATCACTTGTGATCCACATCAGATCAAGTGCTTACCTTGTTACGCTGTTTTGAAAGATGGATGACGATGACATGGTAGACGCTGCTGGTGGTGCTATTGGCGAACTAGCTGTTGGTCGAATCAGGCAGCCTCGGCGGCTCAGACTGAGACGAAGGGGTCGTCTGGTTCGAGGTCCTCGTGTCTACAGGGTGAGACCCACCTTGGAAAACATGAGTGACTTTGAGGTTTTTGATAAGTATCGGCTCGATCGCGAACAGCTCATTGGCCTTTACGAGCTTCTTAAACCTCATTTGGAGCCACGTATACAAATAAGGACTGCTGTTCCCCCCATGAGTAAGATGCTAAGCTGTCTATACGTCCTGGCCTCAGGGAGTTTTCAATCCGGAGAACTGTACATGCATGGCCTGGCTCAAGGTACATTCTCTGGGGTGTTTGATAACTTTCTGAACGCCATGGTACATATCAGTAAGCAATACATAGGATTCCCACAGAATGATGGTGATTGGAGGCGCCTGAAGCGGGAATTCTTTGATATTGCTCAATTGCCCAATGTCTTGGGAGCCATTGATTGTACCCACATTGCGCTGCGTGCTCCAATTGATGACTTGCCCTTCAGAAATCGCAAACATTTTCATAGCCTCAACGTGCAGTATGTTTGTGACGCACGGATGAGGATTATGCATGTGTATGCGAATTTTGGAGGGGCTTGTCATGATGCCCGCATCCTCTCTCTGTCGTCCCTGTGGAGACAGTTTGAGGAAAGACAAATGCCCCCTGGTTATCTCGTTGGTGAGTATTTGTGCTCAACATGGTTAATTATTTTGACAATTGCCCCTGTATTTTTTAACTGTTAGCGTCATGTTCAGCTATAGGATTAAATTTAACCATTAGTTATTTACCGACGCTAATGTCTAGTTTTATTGAAAAGCAGATATGTAGCATGTCTTACCTTAAGTGTTCAGATAGAGAATGCAATGTAACCATGTAGTTAGCATTTTACACAAGGTTTGGTTTAGGAGAAATACGCATATGTAGCATGTCTTAGATGAAATGGCAAGATATTATCTCATGCAATTTAACCCTGTCATTGTCTTTTTCCGCTAATGTCTAGTTTTATTGAAATGCAGATATGTAGCATGTCTTACCTTAAGTGTTCAGATAGAGAATGCAATGTAACCATGTAGTTAGCATTTTACACAAGGTTTGGTTTTGGAGAAATACGCATATGTAGCATGTCTTAGATGAAAAGGCAAGATATTATCTCATGCAATTTAACCCTGTCATTGTCTATTTCTGCTAATGTCTATTTGTATTGAAATGCAGATATGTAGCATGTCTTACCTTAAGTGTTCAGATAGAGAATGCAATGTAACCATGTAGTTAGCATTTTACACAAGGTTTGGTTTAGGAGAAATACGCATATGTAGCATGTCTTAGATGAAAAGGCAAGATATTATCTCATGCAATTTAACCCTGTCATTGTCTATTTCTGCTAATGTCTATTTTTATTGAAATGCAGATATGTAGCATGTCTTACCTTAAGTGTTCAGATAGAGAATGCAATGTAACCATGTAGTTAGCATTTTACACAAGGTTTGGTTTAGGAGAAATACGCATATGTAGCATGTCTTAGATGAAAAGGCAAGATATTATCTCATGCAATTTAACCCTGTCATTGTCTATTTCTGCTAATGTCTATTTTTATTGAAATGCAGATATGTAGCATGTCTTACCTTAAGTGTTCAGATAGAGAATGCAATGTAACCATGTAGTTAGCATTTTACACAAGGTTTGGTTTAGGAGAAATACGCATATGTAGCATGTCTTAGATGAAAAGGCAAGATATTATCTCATGCAATTTAACCCTGTCATTGTCTTTTTCTGCTAATGTCTATTTTTATTGAAATGCAGATATGTAGCATGTCTTACCTTAAGTGTTCAGATAGAGAATGCAATGTAACCATGTAGATAGCATTTTACACAAGGTTTGGTTTAGGAGAAATACGCATATGTAGCATGTCTTAGATGAAATGGCAAGATACAGATTTATATATAAATTTATTTTTTTTATTTTATCTTTCTGACAACTTTTAATATGGATTATGGTTTTTAAAAAATATATTTATACAACAATATACTAGTTTAAGTATTCTGTTTGAATTATGTTCTGTTCTAAATTTATAGGTGATTCTGGGTACATGAGCCGGCCTTGGCTCATTACCCCCTTGCGTAGCCCAACTGATGTGTCTGAGGAGCGCTACAATAGGGCTCATAAGAGAACCAGGGCGGTGGTTGAAAGGATGTTCGGGCTCCTGAAGATGAGATTCAGGTGCCTGGACCGTTCTGGAGGAGCACTCCAGTACAACCCAAAGAAGGTGGCTAAGATCGTTGTAGCCTGTAGCGTCCTGCATAATATTGCACAGCGGGCTGGGATGCTGCAGGCCGTCCCGGTGGACAGAGACCTCCTCAGAGATGAGGAGGATGATCCTGTTCTAGAGGGGGAATTCCAGGACGAGGGACTTGATGTCAGAGCAGACGTCATCAACCGCCACTTTACACTGGAGTATTTTCAATAGATGTGAACTCTAGGGAAATGACAAGTAGAGAATTGTGCAAACATGTTAGTATTGATCAAATGTTAGAATAATCTTTATTTCTCATAATATAGGTGATGCTCTGGGCATTGGGTCCTATAGCGAGTCTTTGCCACCTGGTTTTTAAAGAGGACATCAGATGGTAAGTAGAAATGTATGGACTGTTGCTGGCATGATTTGTACACAAATACATCATATGGCATACATTTTAAAAAATATAACTTTGTTTACACATTACTTAAAATGTACATAATCAGAAAGGGATACTCTAGAATGACTATGGTTCAATGTCACACAGAGGTTTGTTCTGCTCAATATGACTCATCTTCACACTTGATAGAAAATAACACAGGTTCATACACAGGCTTAGTAAGCTAGTGATAGATATTTATTATGAAATGGGGGGTGGGAGAGGGGTACAGAACTGATTCACACACTTGTATGAAATCTTTATATATAATTTCTTACATTAGGGAGATGACTTAATCTAAAGACTGAAAGGGAACAATTTGAAGCCTGACAGTGAAGATTTCCAAGACTGACAGTGGGGAAAAAGCCAAGATTGAAATTGAAGTATACCAATGGGATCATGTCTGGCATTATATTTCAATTCTGCTGACCTTGAAAACCATACAAATACATGTTCACATGGTAAGTGCAAACTATTTGATAGAATAAGGCTGTGGAGACATCCTATTGGAGACACTTAGATGATTTTCTATTTTGTAGATGGTATTTCCCAGTCCTCTATTTAATGAACTGATGAATAAGACACCTATTGAAGATCAACTGTTTACCCCTGAATTGACTTTCAAAGACCATGCATTGTCCAGGTTGGTGTACCAATGCATGCTAGTGAAGACTGTAGAATATTAGTAGCTTACATACATTAGTCATATTTATTTCTTAATTAGATATTTAGGGATCACAATCAGACACTTAGATGATTGTACTTTTTTAGATGGTATTTCCCAGTCCTCTATTTAATGAACTGATTAATAAGACACCTATTGAAGATCAACTGTTTACCCCTGAATTGACTTTCAAAGACCATGCATTGTCCAGGTTGGTGTACCAATGCATGCTAGTGAAGACTGTAGAATATTAGTAGCTTACATACATTAGTCATATTTAGTTCTTAATGAGATATTTAGGGATCACAATCAGAAAAAGGAATACATATTATAGTTGATATAGAGGTATTTGAATGGACATTAAATATTACATTTATGTTCAGCATACATATATTGTTTACATGTGATATACATTATTATGTATAATTTTAATTTTTGATATTTAAATATAATTTTTAATCAACAATATAATGGTGTATGGATTTAATTAATTTAAAATCAATGTAATGATTATCTTTAAAAAATGTTGATCAAAGTTAGAGCATAGACACCATATGATTTTAAATGTATTTTATGAATATTTTACAACGTGTGTATTAACTTTGTTCCATTTTTATTATTTTTCATTTCAGATTGGCATCTGATGACTTCCTGGAATATTTAATTATTTAAAATTAAATATATGTTTATTTTTAACATATTCTAATATATATCAATATAATCTGTAAATAAATAAAACTTAGCCAACTACCAGTCATGGGAGTCCATTTGACAAGCACATGCATAAGAGAAAATAATGCATTAATAGTAGAAAATAAAAATCTTCAGAGAATATTAAAATATATCTTTTAACATTAATTGGGGAGTCTGATTCTTCAATGCTTTTATATTTAAAAAGTATATATTAAAAATATTTAGGATATGTATTAATATTATGATTGTTTTAACATTTAATAAGGTGAAGTGGTTCAATTACATGAAAGTGACAGTGTTGTTGAATGTAAAAAGAATTGTATAAGATCATGTATCTTCCTTAGGTATCTCAAAACATTATTCGAAAATATTTTACAATTATTACATTTATAAATGGTAGGTCATTTAACTTGATATTTTTAAAAAATTAGTTATTGGATGCCAGGTTAATCTATGTAATTTTCTAGTGGAGTCATTTAACTATACTTAGTAATATTATGTATTTATTACAATCTTACCTCTTGGGTTAGACATCAAATATCTATATAGAATGTAATTTCCCCTTTAGTTTATTTTGTCAATGTTAAATCAAAATACAATATGTTTGGGTCCTTAAAGGGGTCATTCAAAATTTATATTTTGTATACATTGTAACAAATATCATACAAGAATTTAAACATATTTAGAATGTACTATAGAATTACATTCAGTCTTTAAATATACTTGTTAAAATACAAATAAATGCACATATCTTAGTCAATGATATAAGGCATCTATATGCAAACAACAATCAGCATCAAAATAGCCTATGTAGAGATGTATTTAATCCACGAATATATATATAATTACAATATAATGATTGAATAACAAAACATATTAAGTTGGTCAAATATAAGATTATTATACAAAATGCATACATAACATATAGCTTAATGTCCCTCTACGCTGAAGGCTAAAAAAGACCTCATTTAATAAATATATTTCAGTCAGTGTGTAAAACAATCTAGAAGTTAATCTAAATTTGCTTTACTCATATGTTAGACTCATTTAGCAAAAGGAAGGTGCCTAGGTTTATGATATATTAAGCATTATTGTGAAATGTTTATTTAAAGGGACATGAACTCAAAATATACTTAAAGGTAGCCATTTAAAAAAACAATGATTTATACATTCTGAATGAGTATTCTATTTTAATCAACTTTAAAACTTGTCTCATATTATGAATGCTCATTGTGATGTTGCTATCATTACTTTAGAAATAAGACAGTAAATAGCTAATTTATTTGCTTCAGTACTCTGGACAGAACTTGATTGTTTGGAATAATTGATGCAACAATCGTCAAGGACAACCCAGGTTTTTATTAAACAATTGTCCGTAATATAAAATATCATTATTGATTTGCAAAGAAACATAACAAGATAACTTAACATTTGATAATCGTATTAAATAATAAAGTTGATTAACATTTCATGCTCAATCACCAATGGTAAATTTGTTTGGACAGTGTCCCTTTAAGAGATTTAAAGAGTGTATTTACTTCTCTTCCTATCTTGACATACTTTGCTTGAAAAGCATATCGAGATAGGCTCAGTAGATGAAGATTGGTGGATGCACAGAGATGCCTTATGTGATTGTCTCAACCATGTGCATTTAAATTTCTTCTGTTGAGGATATATAAATACTAAGAGAAAATGATTTACAGTTTAAAGTCTAAACAATCTTCTATCTCTACAGATCATTTGATACAATTGTTTGTTTGTAATGTCTCTTTAAAACTAAATACGCCATTGCACAATAACATATATGAGCACTTCAGAGAAATACAAGCTCGAGGTTTATTTGCGAATAACAAAGCTGTAGTTTAACATTTATAAACAGATTATCCAAGTTACTGACATTCTAACCGGAATTTTAACATTAATAAATATTGCGTGGGAAACGCATCTTCAAACACCAGATTAGCATATTTAAACATTAGTGTAATGTCACGCAATAGCACACAATCAATGTGCATTATAAATACATTTAATAGAGCAATGTCAATACTTCACAATCAATTTATTTAAAGAACAATAAAGACATACAATATTAAATGTGTATTTGTATTAAAGAAACAGACCGTTATTAAACCGAGAAATGTCTACAACATTAATAATGTGACAGGATTAGATTTTAAAGAGTATTTAATCATTAATATTTCACGGATCCCGGATATTAAATCTGCGTCACACATATCCGCATGACAGGCCCATGAGTTACAAATAAGTCTACATGAAAAATGAATTTACAGCACCACCAAGCGGTATGTGTAAGGAAGTTACTAAGATATGAAACATTAAGGAACGGCCAATCAGAGTTCATCACACAAACACAACTTGAGTCAGGATGGTCTCACAGACATTATAACAATATTTCAAACTTTTATCCAATCAGATGTACAGATAAATTGTCCCATGGTGCATCTCATGTTTACTTCACCATATAAAAGTCCATTACACGTTGCCATCTTTGTCAGTTCTCTAATGCCTGCAGGCAGTTTATATTATTATAATATATTTATTGGACAACCCAGCAGGCATGTCAGTTCCCAGGTTCACCAAGGAGGAGAGCGCTGCACTGGTCCACGCCGTCAAGGACTTTTATCCCCAGCTGTTTGGGAACAAGAGGAGCTCGACAGATGCGCCTGTTAAGAAGGCCCTCTGGGAGTCTATCACCAATGCGGTTAGATTGGTGTGTGACGTCCAGAGGACCCAGGATCAGATCATGAGGAGATTCGGAGATATGAGGTTGCGTTTATCGAAAAAAGTCAACCTCATAAGGGACTGGGTACAAGCCCGTAAAAGAGGGGGCCAAAGAAAGGCCCCGCGGAAACTGTACCTACTCCCTTATGAGGGGACTTTATGCGAGCTCCTCAATCTCCGGGTCCCCAAAAGATTTAGATCCTCGCCATCCTCGGCCTCCTCTTCTTCCCTCCCAGCTGCGGGATCTGAAAGTCCTGACGCGGGGGACAGGGCAGATGCTTCTCCGTCCGGTGGCCTGGGAGGAGCCGATAGAGAATCTGAACCAGGTAATTATCCAACTTCATATAATATTTATAATTTTAAAATTCAAACATGTGTATTTAGTCAGATACTAAACCTATACAGATCTCACAACATACACTACATATGATGTTTAGATATCTGATTTTAGATTATTGACACATGAAATAGGAATGATGTTTCTTGCGCTCTACAGAATATGCGTCACAGAGCGGAAATGTAATTTCGCATCCACGTTAACATGGGTTTGCGGAAAGTGGCATTGCTTTATACATGTTGTTCAAATGACGGATGCGTAATTCCGCTTGGAATCATTGCGCAATGATCGCGAAAATGGCATTTCTCATCCACGTTAACATGGGTTTGCGGAAAGTGGCATTGCTTTATACATGTTGTTCAAATGACGGATGCGTAATTCCGCTTGGAATCATTGCGCAATGATCGCGAAAATGGCATTTCTCATCCACGTTAACATGGGTTTGCGGAAAGTGGCATTGCTTTATACATGTTGTTCAAATGATGGATGCGTAATTCCGCTTGGAATCATTGCGCAATGATCGCGAAAATGGCATTTCTCATCCACGTTAACATGGGTTTGCGGAAAGTGGCATTGCTTTATACATGTTGTTCAAATGACGGATGCGTAATTCCGCTTGGAATCATTGCGCAATGATCGCGAAAATGGCATTTCTCATCCACGTTAACATGGGTTTGCGGAAAGTGGCATTGCTTTATACATGTTGTTCAAATGACGGATGCGTAATTCCGCTTGGAATCATTGCGCAATGATCGCGAAAATGGCATTTCTCATCCACGTTAACATGGGTTTGCGGAAAGTGGCATTGCTTTATACATGTTGTTCAAATGACGGATGCGTAATTCCGCTTGGAATCATTGCGCAATGATCGCGAAAATGGCATTTCTCATCCACGTTAACATGGGTTTGCGGAAAGTGGCATTGCTTTATACATGTTGTTCAAATGACGGATGCGTAATTCCGCTTGGAATCATTGCGCAATGATCGCGAAAATGGCATTTCTCATCCACGTTAACATGGGTTTGCGGAAAGTGGCATTGCTTTATACATGTTGTTCAAATGACGGATGCGTAATTCCGCTTGGAATCATTGCGCAATGATCGCGAAAATGGCATTTCTCATCCACGTTAACATGGGTTTGCGGAAAGTGGCATTGCTTTATACATGTTGTTAAAAATTAAATGGAAATTCTTAGATTAGTGAAGAATACAGTATTCTTATTTTAAATATTATATCTAATAAAAAACGAATAATACTAATAAATTATAACATATGGCCATCAATTGATGATTATGTAATAACAAGCAGATATTCTTAAAGATACAGTAAACAACACAACTGATTGAAAATAAGAGTCCAGGATATATTTATCATTAATTTAATTGCGGAAACTATTAACTCATGGGACTACCAAAGGATTAATATTTTTCTATTGATTTGATATTAATGTAAATATTTTAAACATGGCATGATTAGTATTAATGATATGCAATCCTCATTTAATATATTACAGATATGGATGTGGCTGCTGGATCCTCAAGCCAGGGCTTGTCACAGTATGGTATGTCTCATTTTAATTGACATTTGTCATAGAAACATGGAATGAACATTACATACTAAATACACATTGTTCAATATTTATATGTAATGTCTATTTAATAGATGAAAATTATATAATTATTCGGATATCCTTAAATAACATATTTGATTTTAATTGCATGCTCAATACCATTTATTACATCAACATATGGAGTAGATAATTCATTAACAAACAACAACATTGTGGAATCTATTTAATTTTAGATTAAAGGGATACTGAGCTACAATTATTAATATTGTCTTTCACATACAGTATGCAATATTAATAAACCTAAAATATAATACTATCATCATATGTGACATATTCTATTGCTAAATGTAGTTTAAAATAAAGAAAGTACGTTTATGTGCATCTAAAAATTTGTTGACCAACCTGGGTTTATATTGATGATTGGTGGATACCTTCAACAAACAATATTTATTGAATCCAATATTCCTTATCTGCCTTTAAGATTAATATCGAACAACATTCTAATTATAATAGGAGTCAATGTAAAATCATTTTTTACATTTTGAACATAGAAATCAATTATTTAAATTAATCATGTCAGTGTCCCTTTAAGACAAAATAGATTCATTCATCTTTACATTATTTTTATTAAAAACTATTGATATATAAATCTAATTATCTGTTGGAGTTACTTTATAGATATCTGCATACTCTAACAGCACCATGATTACATATTTGTAATAATCAAGTTTGTTATGTATTGTGATAAATATGTGTTGTGTCCTAAACAAGATTACTGTACATTGAATAAATGGGTCAATGTGACACATGTTTGTTTAGATTTGTCAACAGATGCTCCTCAATATGTGGTTTGTGTGTATTCTTGTAACTTCTTAAGGACATATGACGGAATTATTCCGTCATAAAACAATTGAGCTAAGTGAAAGCTGTGTCCTTAAAGGGTTAAGAACATTGATCATTGGGTATATTTAGATATGCAATAGCAGCATCTGAGATGAATTTGATGTCTAATGTAGTCTGACATTAAACATATGTTCAATACAGATATGTTTACAGAATCCCCTTGATTCAATCAAGCATTTTCTGGTGTAATGACTGCTCTATTCTTCACATTTTAAAGTTGCTTAATGTTAAAATTCTAGACAGATGTGATTTAGTGATATCCAAAATGTGTTTAATAATATATATCTATATCATTCATAGAGAGAGTTGGTGTGGGAAGCCCACAGGAATCCAGCAGTGACATAGAGCCGCCTTTGCGGTCTCCTGGTAAGTCCATGGACTCATTTATATGTAATTGAAGGTGTATTGCTAATCAATATTATGATCATGATTCCGATGAAGCATAACATTATAAAAAAACATAGAATTTATCTTCTGTTTATATATTTATTTTTAATATTGAGCGATTAATAATTTCTACTTTATTAGTCTACACATTTGTTATTCATAAGATGTCTAACATATGTTTTTTTAAATTTGTTTTTTTGACAACAGTCATCAAGTGATACACACATGAGAAATCTTAAATGTTCTATGTACTATGCTTTTATGAATTTAACATTAAGACAAACAATACATTAATATTCTGATTTATTGACAATAACAAATCTATTGTCATTTGTATGCTCCATCAAAATGATGTAAATCATAACTTTGTGTGTGTATATCTTTAATGCAACATTGATGTGCGTATTTGAGCAACAGTAACATATGTTATAATATCTGATCTTAAGGTGTACACAACATGTTATGTTTTACAGAGATTGATGTCACATGTGGGATGGAGGAGGAAGAGGCTGCCTTGGAGTCTGATGGTATGTGAAATATATCTATCATGTTTCCAACATGTTTCTTAGTTTGAAATCATTTTATTGAAGACATTCAAAGTCTACAGCTTTTTCCCTTTAAAAAGGAATATTATTTGTCTGTTCAAATACACTACTGGCCCCTTTCTATATCAGGCAGCATGAAAATCTGCTTGTATATATTTTTTTAAGAATATATAATTCATGCCATCATTATGTCACATGCATATTCCATGCCAAAACACAATAATAAGTTTCACATTGTACAGACAGTCATTGAGATTCATCTGAGTGCCTATATAGATACCATATCCTCATTTCAGAATAGTTTACAGATTCAAACACACTTCGAAGTATATTGAAAACATAATCAATTTGAAATGCGTTGATTTGATGTCAGGATGTATGAGATGTTAATATATTTCTTTTACATTTTCAGATGGATCCACCACTTCTGGTCATCTGGATTCTGCCCCTGCCCAGTCACAGACCCCTCCCCGTGCACACACCCCTGACCATGGCCACACCTCTGCACACACCCAGAGCCCTTCCCATCACCAAACTCATGACCATGCCCCGACCACTGCCAGCCCTTCCCATATTTCATATCCTGTCCCTCCCAAAAAACGCCCATACACCCCCCTTCGCCGCTCTCCCCGTATTCTGGCCCGTACAGCTGTCCAGACCCAAACTCCCCACTCCCCAGCTGTACGGCCTACCCTGGAGCAGCAGCTCACCACTCCCCAAGCCATTCCCATCCCTCCCCAAGCCATTCCCATCCCTCCCCAAGCCAATCCCATCCCTCCCCCCTGTTTAAACCTTCATTGTCCTGGGTGTCAGATTGTCCTTCCCAGGCACAGCTGTAAGTATCATTCTAAATACACTTTATAAGATACTTAAAGGTACAGTGAAGTTAAATTTTTTAAATTGTGATTCAAATCCAGCATGCAATGTTAAGCCAATGTATAATAGAATACTCTTATGAATTATTTGTCATTCTCTTGATATATTTATGGAAAACAACTTATTCCTATAATTAGTTTAAACAATAAAATAAATGTGGCCATCATTTCTTTATTGTTGGATGAATGTATCCATCAACCAGCATGCACAAACAAAGTTCATCAACAAATATTGGCTTCCATAAAAACCAACATTCTTGCATTCAAAATATAGCTTGACAATTAAAACATATAATGAATATGTGTAATTTCTAAAGATTTGTCATGTCATGCTCTATCTGAATCAGTCCATTAAATATTTAGGTTCAGTGTCCCTTTAATTGGATATCACTACATATACCAAACACCACTACTTGGATCCAAAATTTTATGTCCAAATGTGGATACATTATCTCTTGTCTAACCCAGTGGGAATTTAATTTCTTCTGGTTGCTATGTTTACACAGCTTGTCCTCAATGCCAAAATGTTTAAGGATAGGTGTGCCTACCACAGTCTAAATTGAATTTTTAAATAGCTGATGTAAGTACAATGTAAATCCTTTAACAAGATTTGATACACTCAAGCTGTATAAGTGGATCATCTAAAACCAATTAAAGGGGACAACATGTTTGAGTAACATGAGCCTTTAATGATTTCTGTCTGTCTGAATAACCTAATTCATGTGTAAAGAATATATGAAAAATAATTTATGTAAATAATTATTTGTCTTTATGATGACAATGTATGTATTAAAATCTTTTATTCTGTTGTGTAATTATCCTTAATATTTAATTTTATTTTATTTTAGGCTGTGACTCAGCATGGCTCATGCTAGAAGGGATAGCAAGAGTAGAGCAGGCCGTGTTGAGGAACGCAGATGTCCTGAGAGGGATGAACAACACCATGCAGGCCCAGCTCCGGGTTCAGGACTTGACTCTGCGTGAAATTATGCAATTACGTTCAAGGCCTGAATCTGGAGCTGGACATGCACAGGACAATGAAGATGATGACCAGTAAGTGGAGGATCTGGATATGCTCCATGGTGGCAGATAATAATCCTCCGTCCACATGTTGAATTAGTATTTATATTGTTGCCATTTGGCCTTTTTATCAGTTTATTGTTGTGCCTGTTGCACTCTTTTACCTTGTCATGTGTCTCCAATGAGGCTATGCTGGCCCTTGGCAACTCTCTTCATGGACTGTGATGCACTGTGTTACCTTGTCATGTGTCTCCAATGGGGCTATGCTGGCCCTTGGCAACTCTCTTCATGGACTGTGATGCACTGTGTTACCTTGTCATGTGTCTCCAATGGGGCTATGCTGGCCCTTGGCAACTCTCTTCATGGACTGTGATGCACTGTGTTACCTTGTCATGTGTCTCCAATGGGGCTATGCTGGCCCTTGGCAACTCTCTTCATGGACTGTGATGCACTGTGTTACCTTGCCATGTGTCTCCAATGGGGCTATGCTGGCCCTTGGCAACTCTCTTCATGGACTGTGATGCACTGTGTTACCTTGCCATGTGTCTCCAATGGGGCTATGCTGGCCCTTGGCAACTCTCTTCATGGACTGTGATGCACTGTGTTACCTTGTCATGTGTCTCCAATGGGGCTATGCTGGCCCTTGGCAACTCTCTTCATGGACTGTGATGCACTGTGTTACCTTGCCATGTGTCTCCAATGGGGCTATGCTGGCCCTTGGCAACTCTCTTCATGGACTGTGATGCACTGTGTTACCTTGCCATGTGTCTCCAATGGGGCTATGCTGGCCCTTGGCAACTCTCTTCATGGACTGTGATGCACTGTGTTACCTTGTCATATGGCTCATATATTTCTTATTTTTACAAGATTATTTATAAACGTTGTGTATGTTTTCTTACATACTAATAAAATACATTTTATTTCACAAATCTTTGTCCTCATTCTTCCTGTTATTTTTTGAAAGCTCTAGTTTATGTTGTTTATCCTTAAAGGGACCTAACAAATATATTTGTTATAATGAAATCATATATGTAAGACAATAGTAAATGACTTTAAGATTAACATCTCCAATGTAATCTTATTATTTGTGTTTATATTATTTTATCTTAGCTCTATCATTGCCTGATTATGATTAGCAGAGTAATTTCTTTATATATGTATATATATTTTTGTATTTGTGTATATATGTATATTTAAATGTTCAGATCCATGTGTGTATTTATAAACTCTGCATGAATTGATGCACCTTTACCAAATGATCTGAGTATTGATACAATGATATAATCCCTGTAAAGTGTTCATTTTATTTAAATAGTATTGACTATGTGTATGCTCTTTTTAAAAACAAAATAATGTCCCTTTAAGTGATGTTGATCACTATTGTAAATGAATGTATTTCCATTTGTAAAGCGTTTTTGTCCTTTTTACAAGAACAAGGACATATAGTTTTATTAATAAACAATCTTATTGTAATGTTGACAGCACCTGTATTTCATTTTCAAATCTATATTATTGTCAAAGTGTAACCAAATCAATCTCTGTGTGTAATGCAAATAATGTAGATGATGAATATTAGTTAACTAATATGTTAACAAAATACATCTCCTCCCATATATGGCTATAGGTAGGCTGACAATAATTAAACTTGAATAAATGACACGTTTAATCAATACATGTATAACTATTGTTATTCAACAACAATCCAAACATATCTTAAAACATCAATGGCATATGTATTTCTCATGTGTATCTTTTAAATGTTAAAGATATACACCATAGCTATAGTTCAAGGGACAGTCAAGTCCGAAAAGATGATTCATGATTTGGTGACATTCCTAGATAGCAATCTACACACATACTAGTTCCTAAAATATAAATACGTTTCTTAGTGATATGCCAAGATGTCACTGAGTCCTTGTATTGTCTGCGTTTTTTCAGCGATCTCGGATGCGCCATGTTGCTTAAGACGTCACCTGCCAGGCTGTCCAATGATTCCTTGTATTGACTGACGTTCTTACGTGATCAGGAATATGCCTTTTATTGTATTGCGTTTTGACGCGATCAAGGATGCGCCTTTTTTTTTTGTGCGTTCTTACGTGATCAATAATGTGCCTTTCATTGGATGGCGTTCTTACGTGATCAAGGAAGCGCCATGTTAAGACGGAACATGTAAAGGTAAAAAAACGTGTGATTGGATTGCGTAGTCCCGCAATATTTGTGCACGTTAAAAACGTTTGTGACTGCATGCAATTTTACAAAGCTTGCGAATATGTATTATTTGCATCATGTTACATTGTTGACCCGTAGCTGATAAAGACCAACACATTCTCTTTTGCTGGATGTCTGGTTGAATCAACGAACGATAGCAAAATGTTTTCATGCATAGGATATTTATAGGCAAGTGCAAATCTCTCCAGTCCATGTTTAATATGTTTGTCAACAATGTTCCTTTTTCTGAAAAATTACTGTTGTGTTTAATGTTGAACATATCTAATTAATAAATATGCGCTATTGTGTTTGAATAAAGTAATCAATATGCATTTATCATATGCTAAATATATGATGCCGACTTCTTCTAAATGTAATTTCGTTGTATATTTTATGAAAGGTTCATTAGACACTCACATTATAAATAAAAATATTTGATTTTGTCTCTAGTTAGATAGTCCATTGTTTAACCAATCGGTTTATTTTGTCTTGTGTTGTAAGAAAATGTAAGTAATTTTCTTACTCCTCGCAAAGCCAATGAGTTTCATGTGAGTACCATCTCCAGCTTTGTCCAGTTTGTGTAAAGGGTCTTTTCATATGTTAATGATGGGGTATTGTGTTGTTTTACGGTTGTAATGGTGGTTCATCTATATTTTCAATATAGCTAACCCTATTTTATTTGCAAGTGTTTGAAGCTTTTTAATATTGATATCAGTATATGTTAATTTTGTTGTTTGTAGTAGTGTCTATTACATACAGTTATGTAAAAAATATAGGATACTGTCCCTTGAATGCAAATGTTGTTTTTTGTATCATGTATGAGATCCACATAGTTTAATCTTCAAATATATTTTTGTTAGCATATTTCCCCCCCCCCACTCCTAAAAGGACTTTAAACCATATTCATTGTTAAAATAAAAATATTTACAATAAAATATTAACACAATAATGTCTCTTAAAGAAAATAGACTTTATTTAACACGTCAATATAAATGTTATTTTAAATTTTTTTTTTGACAAAGTACATGTAGATATACCAACAAGCTTAAAATATGTGTTAGCATATGTAATGTTGTTAAAGGGACAGTTTAGAAAAAAAATAATTTTAAAATTATTCGAAAAGTCAATTCTGTAATATCAAGGATATCAAATGTTTCTCAACAATTGAACATTTGTCTGGGTTTATTTAAATTTGCTCTCTAAACCTATGAGGTTGGTGTGCTCATTTCTTAAATCTTGAAGAGTGCTTGTAATCATTATACAATTTGAGCACTAGAGGGCATTTGGATAGCATTTGTATATGTAAAACCTTGTGCTCATACAGCATATTATTGACCATGTATTGATCATTGATATCTAAAATGTTGTTATGTCAGAACAACAAATAAGTGGTCATTTTTCATAGTCATAGATACAAGGGTAAGCACATAAGTCACACATGTATTTCTCCATGTTTTGTTGTTTCAAACTTTATAATGCGTAATACAGTGTTTTCTTTGTAATCAATAATTTTCTGACTGTCCCTTTAAGATGTGTTATTGGCATTCAAACAGTAATATGCCATCATGGATAATTGTTATGGTAATTTAGTTAGCGATTCGGGAAACAGTTTGGACATCACATCACAGAAACCAATCAATATCATGAACAAGGATAGGTATGTGATGATGTGGTTTTCACACACTTATAACCCACACTCTGCAAAGAATCTTCCTCCATGGACCCGGTCCCATAGAAGTCGATTATATACAGAGTGTGGTCCACAAGTGTATGAAAACCACATCATCACATACCTATCCATTACACAAAAAAAAAATTTGAAGATGGAAAAAAATACTTACTTCCTCTTCCTTCCCCTCTTCCCACGGGGCTGAGGCTCTGGGAGAGGCAACTGCCGACTCCGAAGAGTCCTCCTTGGAGCTGTTGTGGGAGGAGTGGAAGGAAGAGTACTGGGACGACCAAGGTGAGGAGTAGATGGCTGAGGAGGAGGAGAAGATGGATGAGGAGGAGAAGATGGCTGAGGAGGAGGAGGAGTAGATGGCTGAGGAGGAGGAGGAGTAGATGGCTGAGGAGGAGGATGAGATGGGCCGGCAGGAGGAGATGGCCCAGCAGCAAGAGGCCCAGCAACAAGAGGCCCAGCAACAGGAGGTAGACCAGCATGCGCCTCCCGGAAAAATGTAAACATTTCCTGATGAAGATTAAACATTCTTGTTTGTCCTTCTTGTATTCTATTCAGTATATTGATTATTTAATTTTGGCCTTGAATTATTTGATTCTGCCCATCAAGTATTCTGCGTCGTCCTTCTATGTTTTCTATCCGGGAGGTACGCATCTGGTCTATGTACTCCAGTAGAACCCGCACCTCCGCTATTTCTTCTTGTTGTGCCTGTTGAACCCGTGCACGGCGGGGTGCCCGTGCACGGCGGAGTGCGGGTCTTTGAGGGACATCTGGTTCCGCGGGTTCCGCGGGTTCAGCGGGATCCTCCTGTGCTTCCGGGGCCTCTTCATCATCTCCCGTGCGCTGTTCGTCACGGGGGGCCTCTTCCCTCCGAAGTGGGAATTCCTCACCACCACTCTCATCCCGGGGAGATGCAGGAGGCTGTGCTGCCTCGTCCCCAGACTCTGTATATAAATAAAAAAATAAAAAAAAAATATATATATATTAGCATATTTGCAAATCAAGGTTTAAATGACTTAGCTTACGATACAATTACAAATGCAGAATCATTAATCCACTTTGAAATCTAACAAACAATCAATACGATTTCCGCTTTTTCTAAACCGTGTTTGTGATATCTGGTCAATGTGAATGTTTTTGCGTTTGTTTTCAGTCTGTTTAAATGCACACCTAACCTATAGCCTAGATACTGATGTAACCGCAAAGTAATAGAATGCGTGTAAACAGCGTAATAGCATTAATCTGATCCTTAACACATGAAACCCAATGTTTTATCTTTCATGATTTAGAAGCATACATTTAGTATCAACTTTCGAATGTACTTTTCTTATCTAATTAGCTTCATTCTCTGGATATTCTTTGCTGAAAAGCATATCTAAATATGCTTATAAGATGCTGATTGTTAGCTGAATATAGCTGCCTCCTGTGATTGTTTCACCGTGTGCATGGCTATTTCTTCATTAAAATATATCTCAAGAATGAATCAAATTAGGTAATATAAGTACATTTGAATGTTTTGTCAAATTGTATTCGCTACCTCAATCATGAAAGTAAATGTTTGCGTATAGTGTCCATTGAAATACATTCGTATGTGAAATTATTGTTCAATGAGCTTACCGTCAGATGAGAGTGGCAGGTTCCCGGTATCGATTCCTCCGATACCGACTACTTCCACCTCGGAGATGCTGGGCCGCAACATTTCCTCCCATCTGCAGTACTCCATTTCAAGGGCAGGGCCGCCACCGGTCCCTGCGGCATGTCGGGCCTCCAGGCTTAACTTTTTTTTAAGTTCAAGTTTACAGTCCCGGTACCGATGTTTGATAGAATCCATATCCCGGTTCCGGCCACCCACTGCATTGACTGCATTCCTAATCTCGTTCCAGAGCCTCCTCCTGTCAGTCGGGGTAGTCTTCTGGTGCTGCAGCATCCTATGCCTGGCCATATAGGCCTCTACGAGGGCCTCCTTCTCCTCCATCGTAAACCTCGCCTCCCTAGTCGCCTTGGCCTTCCCCTGTGACGATGCCCTCTGTTTCCCGGACTGTGAAGCCCTACTCTGACCGCCACTGGGCCCAGCCACTTGGTCATCTTGAACCAAGTGGCTGGGTCCACCCACCGCTTCCACCCCCGCTTCCTGCCCCCCTTCCTGCCCTGTTCCTCTCCCCCTCCCTCTACTCCCCCCTCTACCTGTCCCCTGCCTGGCCTCCATCTCCTCCCTAAACTAAACCCCAAATAATCAAACAAAAAGTGAGTGTGATGAAATGAAAGGGGGTCAAAATAAAGAACTAAAAAGACAAAAAAGGTGCTTAAAGTGTGAGGGATGTAAACAAAACAAAGAGGGTAAGGAGTATTTAAATAAACGAAAAGAATAAGACTAAAAGGAGGATATGTAAACTAAATGTAACTAGGGGATGGGTATGGGATGGGTATGGGGTATGGGATAAGAGTAAATGGGATGAAAGGGAATGGGACTACAAGGAATGGGGTATGGAGTGTAGTATGAGGGGGTAGGGGGTATGGAGTGTATGTAGTGTTATTGATAAGTGTATGTATGTATTGAATGTGTTTGCGTGTAAATGTGTTAAGTGTACAGATAAATCACTCGCTCGCTAACTCACACTACTTCTAATTCTCAATAACAAACACTCCCACTAACGCTCACTAACTACCACTAACTGACGCTCACACTAACAACTATCACTAATAACTCCCACTAACTCACTCACGCTCCCACTAACAGACTCTCTCCCACTCCCACTAACTCCCACTAACTCACTCACTCTCTCACGCTAACACTACCAACTGACTCTCTCACGCTAACACTACCAACTGACTCTCTCACGCTAACACTACCAACTGACTCTCTCACGCTAACACTAACTCACTCTCAAAAAATCTCTAACTCTCTATTCTTAAATCTCAAAAGACCCACCAGCAACACAGTCAAAGAAGCCATGCTTGTGTGGTGCTTATATACCCTGTGTAAATGTTTAATGATGTCCCAATTTCCATTGTAATTAGTGTTCAGGTGTGCTTTATTAGCAATTAATATTATTGCAATGTGTATTAGGTGTGTTAATTTGCGCATGCTCATTTAGAGTTGGTATTTGTGGAATGTGTAGAATGCGATGATGTCATAGTGTTCGTTTTCGCTTTCATTGTCCAAAAGTATTCTTTTTAAATGTGAATTTGCGATGGTGTGTTCTTCGTGAAGTGTTGTATATGTATGTTTTTCATAATATATAATGATATTGAATGCGATTTTGTTTCTAGTGTATGTATATATTTTTTAATCCTTGTTGTTATTGTGCGATTTTCCGCATCTTAAAGTATATGCGTATTCCCCGTATAAATAGTATTAAAACTTCCCCCGCTTGTGAATGTGTAATGCTTGTGTGCTTTGTTGATTGATTGTTGTTGTGACATTTGCGGCGTGTTATTGTTGTGCATGATGTGGTATGCGTCATATGACCGAGCTGTGCGTATTCTCGCGAGATCGAGTGTTAGGTGAAAAAAGGCAATTTATTTGATTTCCCATTGATCTCTATGGGAGACTGTCTAACGCGGGCAGGATTACGCGTGTGACATACACGCGTTAGGAGCATCGTTAGATGGTCTTATATTAACTCTAAATACCGGAGTCAAACAATGACGTGCGTTAGACATAAACACGCGTGGCGTTAACAGCCCATCTACCGCCGAACTCTAAATCTAGCCGTAAGTGTTTATATTCTGTAAATAGGTATATACAAATATAAATACATACAGGGAGTGCAGAATTATTAGGCAAATGAGTATTTTCACCACATCATCCTCTTTATGCATGTTGTCTTACTCCCAAGCTGTATAGGCTCGAAAGCCTACTACCAATTAAGCATATTAGGTGATGTGCATCTCTGTAATGAGAAGGGGTGTGGTCTAATGACATCAACACCCTATATCAGGTGTGCATAATTATTAGGCAACTTCCTTTCCTTTGGCAAAATGGGTCAAAAGAAGGACTTGACAGGCTCAGAAAAGTCAAAATAGTGAGATATCTTGCAGAGGGATGCAGCACTCTTAAAATTGCAAAGCTTCTGAAGCGTGATCATCGAACAATCAAGCGTTTCATTCAAAATAGTCAACAGGGTCGCAAGAAGCGTGTGGAAAAACCAAGGCGCAAAATAACTGCCCATGAACTGAGAAAAGTCAAGCGTGCAGCTGCCAAGATGCCACTTGCCACCAGTTTGGCCATATTTCAGAGCTGCAACATCACTGGAGTGCCCAAAAGCACAAGGTGTGCAATACTCAGAGACATGGCCAAGGTAAGAAAGGATGAAAGACGACCACCACTGAACAAGACACACAAGCTGAAACGTCAAGACTGGGCCAAGAAATATCTCAAGACTGATTTTTCTAAGGTTTTATGGACTGATGAAATGAGAGTGAGTCTTGATAGGCCAGATGGATGGGCCCGTGGCTGGATTGGTAAAGGGCAGAGAGCTCCAGTCCGACTCAGACGCCAGCAAGGTGGAGGTGGAGTACTGGTTTGGGCTGGTATCATCAAAGATGAGCTTGTGGGGCCTTTTCGGGTTGAGGATGGAGTCAAGCTCAACTCCCAGTCCTACTGCCAGTTTCTGGAAGACACCTTCTTCAAGCAGTGGTACAGGAAGAAGTCTGCATCCTTCAAGAAAAACATGATTTTCATGCAGGACAATGCTCCATCACACGCGTCCAAGTACTCCACAGCGTGGCTGGCAAGAAAGGGTATAAAAGAAGAAAATCTAATGACATGGCCTCCTTGTTCACCTGATCTGAACCCCATTGAGAACCTGTGGTCCATCATCAAATGTGAGATTTACAAGGAGGGAAAACAGTACACCTCTCTGAACAGTGTCTGGGAGGCTGTGGTTGCTGCTGCACGCAATGTTGATGGTGAACAGATCAAAACACTGACAGAATCCATGGATGGCAGGCTTTTGAGTGTCCTTGCAAAGAAAGGTGGCTATATTGGTCACTGATTTGTTTTTGTTTTGTTTTTGAATGTCAGAAATGTATATTTGTGAATGTTGAGATGTTATATTGGTTTCACTGGTAAAAATAAATAATTGAAATGGGTATATATTTGTTTTTTGTTAAGTTGCCTAATAATTATGCACAGTAATAGTCACCTGCACACACAGATATCCCCCTAAAATAGCTAAAACTAAAAACAAACTAAAAACTACTTCCAAAAATATTCAGCTTTGATATTAATGAGTTTTTTGGGTTCATTGAGAACATGGTTGTTGTTCAATTATAAAATTAATCCTCAAAAATACAACTTGCCTAATAATTCTGCACTCCCTGTATGTACACACACATATACCTCTGATGAAGCGCATGTGCGCATGCGCGAAACGCGTCAGGTGTTAATGCCTTGGCTTCACCTATGTACTAGCACTTTGCCAATAAACTGGTTTTGAACTGACCTTGGTTGGAGCTTCGGCCTCTATTTGCCCTCTTTTGGGGATTTTCTGCTTCTTATATATATATATACATACATATACATACATAAACATATTTAGGCATGTGTATGAATGTATCTCTATGTTAAAGCCCTTTGCAGTCTTTTTTTTATATATATATAACACCTGAGATATTTTTATTTAATATTTTTGCATCAGATAGTGTTATTATGAGTGTAACTGTACTTTTAAATGTTGATGTGTTTTATAAATTCAGCAAAGTTTATCAAGGGAATTAAGCACATTTGATAATAGGAGTAAACTGGAAAATCATTTAAAATTGCCTGTAAATATAGTCTGATCTGAATCCGGAAAGAACAAAAATGGGTTTTATATCCCTTTAGTAGGTCCCATATGATGTAACCTGTAGTGTACTGCAAACATTTAACAATAAATGCTCTCAAGAATTACAACATTATATTTTTTTTATCAAGGCAAAGAATTTACTAGACGTTCAAAAATGCATACTTTATTATTCAGTTTGTAAACAAATAATGTAGTTATCCTCTTTCTTTGGCAATTACTTTGATCTGATACCAGATAAAAGAGCAATTTAAAATATCTAAATAGCTGATTTCTAAGTTTTAATAGGGCTGTTTTTCAAGCTCTCAGTATACTGTAATTAAGCCTTCTTTAGTAGGTGTGTTACAGTATGATGAGCTTGTAGGCAACTTGGTAAATGGAGGCCTGCACTGAATTAAGCATGGACATAACTGCTAGGGGTTTTCAGGTGATCCAGGGTGATCCAGTTGCTGCTGGGTGATTCGGGTGATCCAGTTGCTGCTATCATTAACAGATATTATTTGTGTCCTCATATTTAAATATACAAACATATTTATTGCAGATATGTGCAGAACATCTGATCATTTAATAGTTTTAGGTAGAAACACTTTTACTATGTCAAGGGCACTTGGAAATTGGGCAAAATCTCGAATCTTATGATATATGGAAGCCTTATTATTCTATAATAGTTCTGCTTACATACACACCCAGTACAAAAAGAGTGGTGTCTTGCAGGGGAATAATATATTGTAATACTACAAATGTAAAGTGTTTTTTCACTATAGGCAGGTTGTTTCGCCCTTGTTGGGGCTCTTCAGTATGATGTAGGTGCTATGTTATTAAACTCAAGCATTGATTTTAGGTTTACGGCTATATGCCAGTTTTGCTGATGATTACATTAATTTTTGTAACCACACTTACAAAGCGTGAAATTAATGCTTGAGCAGAACAGCAGCACCAACCATAGACAGCCTGTTTGGCCCGTTTGGGGCTCATTCCTCCATTGTATTAATCCTAGCAAAAATAAATATACTTATCTGTGCAAAATTGCAACACTTACAATTCAAAATCCATTTCAATATAATGGGCAGCCCTGTAGCAAAGGGTGGGATGCTCGAGGACATCAGCATCAACCATAATGACTTGAGTGAGATAGAGTCCCAAAGTAGCGAAACAGGCTGCCTATGGTTGATGCTGTGTTATTTAAGCCTCATGTATTTTACAGTTTGCTATACTACTGGTTTAAACTGACAGGAACATAAGGGGTGCCATATTAAAATGCATTTTGAATTAGTAATACTCTGTGGGATAATTTGTATATTCTATGCATTGTATATTTATTCCTTGCTGAACTAATTAAATGGAGGGTTTATCTCACTCTATTAACAACAATACATTTATTTGGTACAATGGGAGTCCCTGCTCTAAAGAATTTCCATGGGTGTAAGTGCAGACCCTGTTCCAAGGAGCTTACAATCTAGTGTTTCAGTGCTTTGCTCAAAGAGCTTACAATTTTGTATTTAAGGAGAACTTACCTCTGGGTACTTACAGTGTAGAGAAATAAAATAAATCCCTGATGTAAGACTGCACTCAGCATGTGACATAACACTAGTCCCTCTGAAATCTTCAATCTTCCTGCCACTGCCATAGAGTATTCAAGTCTTCGTTATACTGCTTGCCAGATATGACTCAGTCTATGCACATCTTGTAAGGATTTTTCATCCAATGCAAGAACATAGGTGCATGACACACTGTACCTTATAATGCAGATTTTTTTCAATTTCTAATCTGAGGTATAAAATACAGGACCATCCCATGACCTATCAAATCTTGTGCTTCACTAGGACTCTCTGCTTCATAAATCCAACAGTAGTACTTGTCCCACTGTGACTGTAGACATTCAAGTTTAGTTTCACAGATATAGTAGTCCTTGTTCCAGGTTGCTGCAGTTCTCAGATAAAATTGTAAACCAGCTGCAAGGTGCTTATTGGTGTCCCTACATCAAGGCATTGCATTGAGGATATAAGTGCAAACATATTAATCATATCATTGTATTCTCTTCACCAAGATCATTAACATTATTACATTAAGTAATGGATTTAATCCATTCAATTTGATTTAATATCAGTTTATTAAAGTTATAGCAGTGTAAGTGTAATTATGCTTTATTGTTGGTGTTATGACTCAAGTTCTAGTGTCACAGAGATGATTTGTATATTTTATATCAATAAGCCTTGAAAAGTACAGAAAGCTTTAAACAACCAAATTAAAGCTAAAGATTTCTATGAAATGGGAAAGTAAAGAAAAAGTGTGACAGAAATGTGAGAACTGATCTGACCTCACTGCACATGTCTGTAGGCTCTTGGAGCAGGATCTGTATTTACAATCTAGTGTGGTAATGAGATGTCTTGCTCAAAGAGCTTAAAAACTTGTTAATCTCAGAAAATCTTACCTTAGATACTTACAGTTTAGTAATATAAAAATCCTTGAAGGAAATCTGCCATCAGCGCGTACACTGCTGGCCAGATGCGCATCAGTCTGATCTGAATTTATTTCAGATCCCCAGTTGCCTTTTCTTCATCCGGGTCAAGCAGAACAAACAGCTGCATCAGATGCTGCACCTTACAGTACAGTGTTTAATGAGGGTCCCAGCACCAGTTGGTTTGCAGCGTGAGGACATCTGGCATCGGCGTGTATACTGCTGGCCAGATGCGCATCAGTCTGATCTGAATTTATTTTCGGATCACCAGTTGCCTTTTCTTCATCCGGGTCAAGCAGAACAAACAGCTGCATCAGATGCTGCACCTTACAGTACAGTGTTTAATGAGGGTGCCAGCAACAGTAAGTTTGCAGTGTAAGGACATCTGCCATCAGTGCGTATACTGCTGGCCAGATGCGCATAAGTCTGATCTGATTTTATTTCAGATCCCTAGTTGCCTTTTCTTCATCCGGGTCAAGCAGAACAAACAGCTGCATCAGATGTTGCACCTTACAGTACAGTGTTTAATGAGGGTCCCAGCACCAGTTGGTTTGCAGCGTGAGGACATCTGCCATTAGTGTGAATACTGCTGGCTAGATGCACATCAGTCTGATCTGAATTTATTTCAGATCCCCAGTTGCCTTTTCTTCATCCGGATCAAGCAGAAAAAAACAGCTGCATCAGATGCTGTACCTTACAGTACAGTATTTAATGAGGGTCCCAGCACCAGTAAGTGTGCAGCGTATAAATTGCAGACCCATGCCGTGGGGTTTATTTTCTAGGCCTTTACTAGAAGTCCTTGCTTTAGAGCATTTGCAGACTAATGATGCAGTAATTCTTACCATCCTTAATGCTGGTTTAAAGCCTTTACTGCCAGCTGCAAGTCTTATAAAGATATGTAGAGGAAGCACAGAAAGGCATTGGTGTGTCCTACAGTTTTGGCTATAATACTTATAATGCTATAATATGTTTTAAAAAATATATTTATAAATATTATTTTTATTATATTATATTTAATAAATTATATTTATTTTTAAATAAAGGTGTGAAGATAATATTGATTATTTTTATGCAAGGTTTGTATGCAATGTTTTGTCTCAGAGTATTGGTGCCCATAGGAAGCTACCAAGTTTAAGCTATTACTTCTGTAATTTATCTGTATTATTTTACAGTGTATAAAAAGATGACTTAGCATTATTCAGTTACTGAGTTGGGGTAATCATGGTAACACTACCTGTAGAAATTGGTGTTCATACCTGCAGCTCCCACCTGATGCCATTTGCATTGTGTTGGAGGTAGTCACTGTTCTTCTCACCAGCACATATACACAGCTGTAGTTGTAAAGCCAAGCTGTAATGTAATGTGCTAGCTGTGAAATAAAGATATTAGATAACTAATATTTACATGTCAGTGATTACTGAAGCTCAGCAGGATCAGTCTGGCAACTCTAGTAAAGTCAGCAGCAGTTATGAGGGTGGTTGCTTTGTGTTGTCAGTTGGTTTTGTGACATAACTACTGCATCACATAAGCCACTCCCCTAAGACTGTCACCATGTCAATCAGGCATCACATTATACCATGACTGTTAGTTTAGCCTGTTATTAGTGTAGCTTTAACATAAGATGTTTAATTATGCATAATAAAACAAAAGCCTGCTTTTTTTTTTTTTTTAACTTCTTTTTATTGAGAAAAAGTAGTACATATATAATGAGAGCTCTTGTACAACAAACAGATATTTCCAATACAGTCAAGAGAGAGAGTTACAAGGTATAATTTCAAAATGATAGCATTGTATTGACATGTGTTACAAAAATCTTGGGAAACTGAGTCTAAGATAAGAGATAGGTAGCTTTGTAGCTCTCATTCTAGCTAGGATTGAGAGGTAGTCTGAGTAAATTCTACCGTATATGTCGTGAAACATTACCAGATCTTTATCAAAGATGTAGGTTAAATACCCCCTCTCACAGTTTTAGACTGACTTTCTCATTTTTAACTAATTTAAAACAAAACAATAACAAAACAAAAAAACAAACCTATACAACAACAACAAAAACTACACATACCATATGAGAACAGTAACAGTTAGGACTGAGTTAGACCTAAGCCCAGCCAGGTGATTTGATGTCAGATTTAATATAATAGGCATAGGCTGAGGATAAAATCGGCAGGGATTGCCAGTATTGGATTATTTCATATTATCAATGTACCCTGGTGTCGTATCAAAAGGTCCTTCCAGGATTGGTCTGGTATAAATAAGCAATGTCTATATAGTTAGCATAATATGAACCTTTATCGCATAAAACCAGTAAGGGTATAGTGGGACATTTAAAGGAGTTATGTATACAGGTTTCACCCAATGTATGTTGATGTACCTTCAGTTAGATGTCTGGGAATATATGCAAGAGATTTCTTAACCCGGCACAATGAGCCAGCTTGCAAAGTGTGGTGGCATATTAATAACAAGGCCTTGGAGGGGTAAAAGTAGTAGTAAATAACTGTAACCTATTATCATAGGTGGTATATAGCAAGGCATACCAAGATACTGTATACAACAAATATTCTAAAAGAAGCACTAACAGTTCAGGAGAAAAAGGTACTGATGCAGGGGGGGTCTTTAAAGCTCCTGCCTTAGGCTGTCGTCTGGATTGATGCAGGAAGTATATACTACAAATTTACAAAAGTCCTAACTGAATGCCTATTCAACAGGAATGTCTCAAAAGTACAATACATCATGGTGACTCAATAGGATAAGTACAGAAAATTACTGTGCATACATTATTCATCATTCATCATGCAACACGCTTCCCAGATATAGCTGTTCTTTGTAGCTGGGGTCTAAGAGAGTAAAGTAATGTGGGCAGACTTCCAACAGAACGATCATTCAACAATAAAGAGTACACACATGCAGAATCTGGTACACAATTAAACACTGATATCTACTACATCGACATCTAATGCTGATAGTTGTGTTGGGTGAGGAGGAGGTAACAATCCCTAGCATGAATATATATGTTATGGTTCAGTCGTCACTGGCATGTAATGTGGAAAAAAAAAAAAAATTCCACTGTCCCAATACCTTAGGGAATATGTCCATAATGTGGGACAAACAGATTGCATAAAAGGCAAGATAGGTTAAAACTATTCACAGATCCTTTTTCGCTCAGGCGGAAAAATAAGAGAGGGGAAGAGTAAATGCAGGTGCAAAAGAATTAGACAAATAAGTTTGAAACCTGAAACAGACAGGCTAACATTGCAGTGTCACATCGCTCTGCCCCTAATGATCCTTCCTTCACTTGTCGCTACCTCCAAGCACACAGATTAAGCAAGTAAACCAATCACACAGACAGGACATGCTGAACAACCAATCCCAACCGTAAAGTTACCTAGAGTCTTAGCATTCATGACACCATGCCACTGGATTACATAACAATATTCATACCATTAGTCCAGACCATTGAGTATAATAATAGTAGGGTGTTCAGCTACATATTTGCTATCAAAGGACATTCAAAAGGGTTACAGAGCAATGTCTAGCGTCGCTCATAAGAGGCTGTTCTGATTTTTATGTATCTCTTGCTGTGGCGCTTTTAATAAACATAGTCAGGCTTTGACAAAAGAGTGTTATGCCTAGGTACTCAGGGGAACAGCATGTGAGTCGGGATTTAACCCCCTAGATCAATCAAGGTGATGTTCCGTTAGAGATGGAGCAGGCAACTTGCAGTAGAGCCAGCGGGGGGATGGGGAAGGGAAAGTATGATTACAGATACAAGAAAATTAAACATATAACATTTGAATCTGAGAGCGATAATCTGATATCATACTGCTTTACCAGCTCGATCTAAGAGCATTGAACATATTAACATAATAGATGGGTTCAGTTCAAAAATCTATATGAAGTCCTGCATAACTTTTGCATTGTATTTTGTTCAGACTGCCGGGGTCAGCCAGGTTAATTCCAACACCATCTGAGTCAGCCTTTGTACAATCCCGCCACTCTAGCCGATACCAATTCTGCCCCGAACCAGCGATCGGCTGCACAAGTCTGGCAGCCAGCTAACACACAACACAGGGCGGCCTGGGAAAATTAATCCCATTAAGAAAAAACGCTGTGGACATTGATGAGTGCGTGTAAGTGCGATGTTTTCGCCTATGTTGTAGGTAGGTGAGTATATCGGGGTCGGCTTAGTGTAATGTCCTGAGTGATGGAGCTGCAGCGGGTCAGTAGGGTAAGGCAGTGTAGGACAGATTTCACTGTTTCCTCGGGCAGTACCGGCAACTGTAGTATAAGAAGCTGCGTGTTCTTGTGTGAAGCTTGACGTGTTACTTGCTCTCCCATCGTCCAAAATGGGGTTCACTGCTTCTTGCTCCAAGGTTGGCGCCAACTCTTTCCCAGCGCATCGCCGCGCCCCGCCATCGGGGGTCCGGGCCAGTTGCTGCCGAATTACTTCACTTAGGCTTGAGCATTGAGCAGTGAGGGAATCAAATAAGGGTATGAAAATGTCCGAGATTTTAGTCAGCAATGGTTCAGCTGCACACTGCATGGTTATAGCAGGTACATGCGGTGGGTACCGTCAACACGGTAAAGTCTTAAATGTTTCTTTGATGTACCTTCCGGGGTAGAAGAGATGGATTTTCTTCTATTCGTATGAGGTTCCCGGACAGCTTAGTCTGTCAAGGGAGGCACGAATGGCAGGAGATAGTGGCAATTTTTCTAGATAAATCAAGTTTTTCTGCGGAGCAAGAGAAACCTGCCACCATCTTAGAGAGCCGCCCACCGGAAGTACCCAAAAGCCTGCTTTTTAAGGCAAACTTCCCTTTAGCTTCCCTTTAGCCTTTAGGGAAGTCTGCCTTAAAAAGCAGGCTAGAAATAAAAAATTGAGTCATTGTGAACCTCATTTGCATATCTCACCCAGAATCCTTTGCTGCATTTGAAACAGTGTAATCAGAGAGTTTCTGTGGTAAAAGCAAGTCTTCTGACTTGTCTAGATTTGTAAATGGTTTACACAATGAGTTATTTTCTCTACATTTTGGATTTAGTGGAGGATTTTAAACTCACTTTTCGCCTCCCCATATTTTAAATTGCTGTTGAAATTATTTACAAACAGCTTGTGCAATTTTGGCACAAATGGTTATAAAAGCTTCTCTGGGATCCCCATTGTTCAGAAATTGCAGACACATATGGCTTTGACATTGCTTTTTGGTAATTAGAAGGCCGCTTATTGCAGCTGCGCACCACACTTTTATTATTCCCAGCAGTGGAGGGGTTAATCAGGTAGCTTGTAAGGTTATTTTAGCTTTAGTGTAGAGATTACCCTGCCACCTGACACTTCCCACCCCCTGATCCCTACCTGATCTCTCTCAAACAGCTCTATTCCCTCCCCCAATGGTCACCCCATCTTAAAGGGACAGTTTAGTCAAAATTAAACTTTCATTATTCAGATATGACTTGTAATTTTAATCAACTTTCCAATTTACTTTTATCATCAAATTTGCTTTGTTCTCTTGGTATTCTTAGTTGAAACTAAACCTAGGTAGGCTCATATACTAATTTCTAAGCCCTTGGGGGCTGCCTCTTATCACATGATTTTTAAATTGCTTTTCACAAGTGACTGAAAGTACATGTGGGCCATATAGATAACACTGTGTTAACGCTTGGGGAGTTATTTAAGATTTAGCACAACAAAATACTAAATGCAAGTTAATAGATAATAAACAGTCACAGTCATGTGATCAGGGGGCTGAAAGAAGGTTCCTAGATACAAGGTAATCACAGAGGTAAAAAGTATATTAATATAACTGTTGGTTATGCAAAACTGGGGAATGGGTAATAAAGAGATTATGTAACTTTTAAAACAATAACATTCTATTGTAGACTGTGCCTTTAAGTACTGGCAGAAAGTGGCCCAGGGCTGGGTACAGCACTGGTCATAAAGGGGTTAAAAAAAAACTGTGCACAGTAAAGGAGTATAAACAACTCTTCGTATTCTTTTATAAAATGCAGAAACCACCAAATTCTATTTTTTTCATTGACTTAAAAATAAAAGCCAAAGAATTATTGTATAGGCAATTAGCACATCTAGGCAAGTATTGAAACTTGCTTCCCCCACAAGTACTCGGTGTACATTGTTACTAATGGACCAGAGGATTCTGGGTAAGATATGTAATACCTCGTGCTTTTTATGAAATGGAGGATTTTAATGTCAGGCTTTTATCTCCACCATAACTTAAATTAATATTTAATTGATTGAAACTACTACTCAAAGCTTTTGTATGTATTCTTGAGTTCTTAAAGGGATACTAAACCCAAATGTTTTCTTCCATGATTCAGATAGAGCATGCAATTTTAAGCAACTTTCTAATTTACTCCTATTATCACATTTTCTTTGTTCTCTTGGTATCTTTATTTGAAAAGCAAGAATGTAAGCTTAGGAGCCGGCCCATTTTTAGTTCAGCAACCTGGGTAGCACTTGCTGATTAATTACTAAATGTAGCCACCAATCAGCAAGCACTACCCACGTGCTGAAACAAAAATTGGCCGGCTCCTTAGCTTAGATTCCTTCAAATAAAGATAGTAAGAGAACAAAGAAAAATTGATAATAGGTGTAAATTAGAAAGTTGCTTAAAATTGCATGCTCTATCCGAATCATGAAAGAAAAAAAAAAAAAGGGTTTTGTATCCCTTTAATAAATAAATAAAGAAAAAACTGAAAAATTGCTTTAGGTTCCTGTCCGTTTTGTTCCCAACTCGTTACCCTGATTAATATTTGACCCATCTCCTCGCACAATTAATTTTTTCATATATCCTGAAAATAAAATTGTGTCAAATAAACGAGTTATGAAATTCATGAAATGCAATTTTAAGATATTTTTCAATTCACCACTATTAACAAATATTATTTGTTCTCTTGGTATAATTCTTTTAAAAGTAGGGTTGCAGTATATAGGTACGCTCAAGAACAACAATGCATTACTGGGAGCTATCTGCTCATTTATGGCTGCACATATATATCCCTTGTCATTGGCTCAACAGGTGTGTTCAGCTAGCTCCCAGTAGGGAATTGTTGCTCCTTAAACAAATGATACCAAGACCAAATTTTACTGACCATGCTGATAAACATAGTATGGATTTGTCAACCTATTGATGTTCTACTACCATCAAATGAATCATTTATTTCCAAATAGCAACTTAACAGGATATTGTATGCATGCACTTGAAAGAGAAACAATTGCATATATGAAATCTATAGTTTGGCATGAGCTCAGGCAAGAAGCTGATGAGTTCATTGTATTACAAGCAGCTGGAGGATCACCTGTTTAAACTTGCGGTTTTCTCTCCTATTGAGAGGTTAATTTCTGCTGCTGACTATTGATTAAATAGCTTTTACATTTGTATTTTCAGAGTAGGTAGGTAGTGGTGTAAGCAGGCAAAATCAGCTATTTTGAATGAGAAAATAAAGATCAATACACTTCAGCAGGTAAAAGGGATACTAAACCCAATTTTGTTCTTTAATAATTCAGATAGATCATGCAATTTTAAGCAAATTTCCAATTTACTCCTATGATCAAATTTTCTTTTTCTTGCTATTTTTATTTAAAAAGCAGGAATGTAAAGCTTAGGAGTCGGCCCATTTTTGGTTTAGAACATGGGTTACGCTTGCTTATTGGTGGCTAAATGTAGTCACCAATAAGCAAACACTGTAGAGGGTGCTGAAACTAAAATGGGCTGGCTCCTAAGCTTTACATTCCTGCTTTTTAAATAAAGATAGCAAGAGAGCAAAGAAAAATTGATAATAGAAGTTAGAAAGTTGCTTAAAATTACAGGCTCTATCTGATTCATGAAAGAAAAAATGGGTTTAGTATCCCTTTAAGGGGAGATTTTAATAGCACAATACCACTTTAAATACATTTATTCGGGTAAGGTGTAAAGTTGTTTGCCATTAACACAAATATACTGTGTTACTGCAGGCTAGAAATACGGGCCAGCTGAACTAAATGTTATGGACAGTTGAAGTAACATTCAATCACGTGGTAATATGGTTATGATAGCAGGAAATCAACTTGTAGCCGATTGCCCAAAACAAATATGGATGTTGCGTAACTCATTTTAGGTCACATGGTAAATATTCTTTCCTTGCGTGTTGACGCCTTACGTACGTTGCCAATAGTTGGGATCCGGTGAGGGTACTCGGTGTGTATTATGGGGAAAGCAGATTTTCTCTCTCCGAAGGCGATAGCCAACCGGATCAAGTCGAAAGGACTGCAGAAACTGCGCTGGTACTGTCAGATGTGCCAGAAACAGTGCAGGGATGAGGTAAGGATTGCAGTGACTAGATAGCACGGAGTACGAAAGAGAGGTACCGAGACTAGGCAAGTGAGGAGGCAACGGATACCGGGGCCACAAGACTGACTGTGACTGAGTAAAGAAGTGATATAACTACCTGAGATAGAGTAAACACGTGATTGGCAGGTACTCTGCATTTTTGCTCAAAAGGAGAAACAATTAGATGTAAGGTGCTATAGAGGTGGGAGGTGAGACAGAGTCTGACAGTGAGATAGAGAGGTGGGGGTGAGATGCAGAGAGTCTGACAGTGAGATATAGAGGTGGGGGGTGAGATACAGAGTCTGACAGTGAGATGGTGGAGAGGTAGGGGGTGAGATGGTGGAGAGGTAGGGGGTGAGATGGTGGAGAGGTAGGGGGTGAGATGGTGGAGAGGTAGGGGGTGAGATGGTGGAGAGGTAGGGGGTGAGATGGTGGAGAGGTAGGGGGTGAGATGGTGGAGAGAGAGTCTGACAGTGAGGTGGAGAGGTAGGAGTGAGATGGTGGAGAGGTAGGGGTTGAGATGCAGAGAGAGAGGCTGACAGTGAGGTGGAGAGGTGGGGGCTGAGATGCAGAGAGTTTGACAGTGAGACAGAGGTGGGGGGTGAGATACAGAGTCTGACAGTGAGCTAGAGAGAGGTAGGGGGTGAGATGGTGGAGAGAGAGTCTGACAGTGAGGGTGGAGAGGTAGGGGTGAGATGCAGAGAGAGAGTCTGACAGTGAGGTGGAGAGGTAGGGGTGAGATGGTGGAGAGGTAGGGGTTGAGATGCAGAGAGGGAGTCTGACAGTGAGGTGGAGAGGTAGGGGTGAGACGCAGAGAGTCTGACAGTGAGCTAGAGAGGTGGAGGGTGAGACGCAGAGAGTCTGACAGTGAGCTAGAGAGGTGGGGGGTGAGACGCAGAGAGTCTGACAGTGAGCTAGAGAGGTGGGGGGGGGAGACACAGAGAGTCTGACAGTGAGCTAGAGAGGTGGGGGGTGAGATGCAGAGAATCTGACAGTGAGGTGGAGAGGTAGGGGTGAGACGCAGAGTCTCTGACAGTGAGCTAGAGAGGTGGAGGGTGAGACGCAGAGAGTCTGACAGTGAGCTAGAGAGGTGGGGGGTGAGATGCAGAGAGTCTGACAGTGAGCTAGAGAGGTGGGGGGTGAGATGAAGAGAATCTGACAGTGAGCTAGAGAGGTGGGGGGTGAGACGCAGAGAGTCTGACAGTGAGCTAGAGAGGTGGGGGGTGAGATGAAGAAAATCTGACAGTGAGCTAGAGAGGTGGGGGGTGAGACGCAGAGAGTCTGACAGTGAGCTAGAGAGGTGGGGGTGAGACGCAGAGAGTCTGACAGTGAGCTACAGAGGTGGGGGTGAGACGCAGAGAGTCTGACACTGAGCTAGAGAGGTGGGGGTGAGACGCAGAGAGTCTGACAGTGAGCTCTAGAGGTGGGGGGTGAGATGCAGAGAGTCTGACAGTGAGCTCTAGAGGTGGGGGGTGAGATGCAGAGAATCTGACAGTGAGCTAGAGAGGTGGGGGGTGAGATGCAGAGAGTCTGACAGTGAGCTCTAGAGGTGGGGGGTGAGATGCAGAGAATCTGACAGTGAGCTAGAGAGGTGGGGGGTGAGATGCAGAGAATCTGACAGTGAGCTAGAGAGGTGGGGGGTGAGACACAGAGAGTCTGACAGTGAGCTAGAGAGGTGGGGGTGAGACGCAGAGAGTCTGACAGTGAGCTCTAGAGGTGGGGGGTGAGATGCAGAGAATCTGACAGTGTGCTAGAGAGGTGGGGGGTGAGATGCAGAGAATCTGACAGTGAGCTAGAGAGGTGGGGGTGAGATGCAGAGAGTCTGACAGTGAGCTAGAGAGGTGGGGGTGAGATGCAGAGAGTCTGACAGTGAGCTAGAGAGGTGGGGGTGAGATGCAGGGACTCAGAGCTAGAGAGGCAATATACTTTGACTGAGCTAGAGAGTAGGGGATTTGAGATACAGGGATACCTAAGACTGAGCTAGAGAGGAGGAGAGTGAGATACAAGACACTGAGCTTCAGAGACCCATAGACTAGGCAGAGCTAAAGAGTAGATAGTTAAGGTATAAATGATAGTGAGTTATATGGACCCTAAGCTAGAGGTGAGATGCAGAGACTATTAGGACTGAGCATAGATGAGATACAGGTAACCTGGTTGAGCTGCAGAGATCACGAGAGTGAGTTACTGACACAAGCAACCTGAGTTACTTTTTTCTTTAAATTTGTGTTCTGTGTTTTACAAATTCGCTTTGTCTCCTTACAATGTATAGTGCGTGTGTGGTTTGTAGAGCTTATGGAGCGGCTACTAGAAGTACATTATCCAGCTTTCGGCTGTTTAAAAGGGACATAATACTCATATGCTAAATAACTTAAATGTGATGCAGCATAACTGTAAAAAGCTAATATGAAAATATCACCTCAAAATGTTTTCAGCTCACTAGAGTAAGTGCTCTGTGAACAGTTAAATTTCAGCTGCTGTGCAGCTACAAATTGAAAAAAAAGCACAATAGCGCATCAGCAGTGCTGAGGTCATGCTTTACTGTGATCTCATGAGATTTCGTTGTAAACTTCCTTTAAACTGAATAGGAAAATAACATGACGGTGCCTGCATATGCCAGATGCACACTCCCTTTTAAGTCCTGGGACTAGCATCCTGATTGTCTGCATAAAGTCTCTTTAAAGTCGGTGTGAGGTACAATATTTTCCTTTTTTACGTAGAGATGTTCAGCTTTTTACAGTTATACTTGTCTGTCAGAATGTCTTATGGCGCCAAGATAATTTAATCAACACTTAACCTTGGTTCGTTTTTATTTAAGAATGGCTTCAAGTGTCACTGTATGTCAGAGTCCCATCAGCGGCAGCTGCTTCTCGCTTCTGAAAATCCGCAGCAGTTTATGGATTATTTTTCTGAGTGAGTATTATGAAGAAACGTGAATCCTATAGAAATTAAATAGATACTAAACCCAAATTTTGTCTTTCGTGATTCAGATAGAGCATGACATTTTAAGCAACTTTCTAGTTTACTCCTCTTAGCAATTTTTCTTCGTTCTCATGCTATCTTTATTTTAAAAGCAGGAATGTAAATATTAGCAACCAGCCCATTTTAGGTTTAGCACCATGGATAGAGCTTGCTTATTGGTGGCTGATTTTAAGCCACCAATAAGCAAGCATAACCCAGGTTCTCATCTAAAAATGGGCCGGCTCCTATGCATCGCATTCCTGCTTTTTAAATAAAGATAGCAAGAGAACAAAGAAAAATTGATAATAGGTGTAAATTAGAAAGTTGAATCGCGAAACAAAAAAATTGGGTTTAGTGTCCCTTTAATCTTATCCTGTTGTTTAAATCAGGGATTGACAAATCTGTTTAAAATTTAGGAGCCAGAAAGAATATTTAGTTGTCAGACAGTGGTATTTGTATATAGATATATGGAGAATAACCCAACAAAGTTAGGAGCCAGGGGTTAAATTCTAGGAGCCAATGGCTCCTGGGTTACACATTTTGAAATTGTAATATAAAATATTTAATTATGTGTAGTAAAGACTTTGCAGTTTAGTTTATTTTTTCCCTCTTTCTTTGTAAATGAACTCTGAAAATGATGGGCTTTTAAATTTCTCTGAGTTTCTATAAGAAATCTAATCTGTTCTGCTGAGGACAGTTGGGGACAGATACAATAGTTGAAGAAATGGCTGTATGGAATATAGCAATTTTAAAGGGACTTTAAATCCTGTTAGTTACATATATTGCTATATTTAGTGCCTCCATTCTTTGCACACTTTATATATCCCTGTTGATCCTCCGCAGAAAGATGGTCCCAGAGGCAGAATTTTTTTTTCATTTTCTGCGATAAATTTTTTTTTTAGTGAAAATTTTTCTGCAGGTTATTTTCACATGAAATTCCATTTTAAAGGGCCGGTCAACACCAGTATTTTTGTTGTTTAAAAGAAAGATAATCCCTTTATTACCCATTCACCAGTTTTGCATAACCAACACAGTTATAGAAATATACTTTATACCTCTGTGATTACCTTGTATCTAGGCCTCCGCAAACTGCCTCCTTATTTCAGTTCTTTTGACAGACTTGCAATTTAGCCATTCAGTGCTCACGCCTAGGTAATTTCACGTGCATGAGCTCAATGTTATCTATATGAAACACATGAACTAATGCCCTCTAGTGGTCAAAATGCATTCAGATTAGAGACAGTCTTTAAAGGGACATTATACACTAATTTTTTCTTTGCATAAATGTTTTGTAGATTATCTATTTATAAAGCCCATAAAGTTTTTTTTTTGTTTTTTTTTTTCATAAAATGCTCTGATTTTCAGACTCCTAACCAAGCCCCAAAGTTTTATGTGAATACTGTCAGCTACCTTCTCCAGCTTGCTCCTGTTTGTGTAAAGAGTCTTTTTTTCATATGCAAAAGAAGGGGGAGGGGGAGTGTCTTATTTCCCACTTGCAGTGGGCTTTCCAGCAACCTTTTCAACAGAGCTAAACTAAGAGCTTCTAAGTAAGTTTTTAAACAGTTTTATATTGGATTTTTATATTATTATCTGTGCATCTTATCGTTTATAGTAGTGTCTATTACATGCAGTTATATGAAAATGAGTGTATACTGTCCCTTTAAGGTCTAAAACATTCGCCTATAAACCTCCTAGGTTTAGCTTTCAACTAAGAATTCCAAGAGTACAAAGCAAAATTGGTGATAAAAGTAAATTGGAAAGTTGTTTAAAATTACATGCCCTATTTAAATCATGAAATTTTTTTTTTTTTGGCCTCGACTGTCCCTTTAAATTAGGCAGTTGCACTAAAGCACCATCTCAATGGCAATGTGTTTATTAACTGGATAATAAAGACACTTTTAAAATATTATAATATATTGCTGCAGAGAGAAAAAAGGTTTGTAAAATGTCTCGAGTAAATTTGTTTCCTTTGCTATTGGTCTAATATATAATTATTAGGTAATAATGTAGTAATAAAGTTGCATTGTTTACAAGAACGTCTTAACTTAGAAGTCACTGCTTTGCAGACTGGGAAAGCATAGGGGCGGGGTTGAAAAAATCCCTGAGAGCCAGTCATCAATAAATGACTGGCTCTCAGGAATAAATGCTTTCAGTGGGGAGCATGATAGTTAAGTAATAAAATGATAATTTTCCATTGTTCTCTCTAAGTACTGAGCTTTGGTTTTCTAGACAAATATAAGATAAGGGAGCAAATCTGTGTACATAAGTGATAACATAATGAGATCTGATATTACCTGAAGCTCAACCCATTGTAATAGGCTGTGGTTTAAAGGCACAAAACCAGCTACTTCATATACACAAATAAACCCGAAAATGCAATTTCTCATACATTTTATATTCTGCAGCTGGTATAACAAGTCATTGAAAATACATTAAAGGGACATTATACACTCATTTTATGTATAATGTATAGTTTTGCTTATTTTTAAATAACATTGCTCTGATTTTCAGACTCCTAACCAAGCCCCAAACTTTTATTTGAATACCGTCATCTACCCTCTCCAGCTTGCTTCTGTTTGTGTAAAGGGTCTTTTCATATGCAAAAGAAGAGGGAGGGGGGGAGTGTCTTATTTCCCACTTGCAGTGGGCTTTCCAGCTACCTTTTCAACAGAGCCAAACTGACAGCTTCTAAGTAAGTTTTTAAACAGTTTTATACTGGATTTTTATATCGGTATCTGTGCATCTTATTCTTTATAGTAGTGTCTATTACATGCAGTTATATGAAAATGAGTGTATACTGTCCCTTTAATATAAAAACAATTTTACAGTGTACTGTCCCTTTAATGCAGTTTTTGACAGCTCCTACATTTTTGAATGATAATACAGCTGTCTCTATATTAAATTTATATTTTATTTTATTTATGCACAATTTCTCCTTGTTATAGGTTTGTAATTACTAATTTGACTGTTTTTATGTCTAGTGAATTTCGACGTGAATTTTTAGAATTGCTGGGAAGACGTTTTGGTGAGTTTCACTTTACTTATGCTATCAAATGTACTTTGTTTTCTTGTTATCCATTTTGGAACTCATACCTAGGTCATCTCAGGAGAACCAGAGCATTACTGGGAACTAGCTGGGGATTGTTGGCTACATACACGTGCATCTTGTAATTGGCTCACCAGATGTATTTAGCTAGATCCCAGTAGTACATTGCTGCTCTATTGATATGTAGCTGACTGTTTTTCTGTAATTAAAATATTGATGATGTCCTTCTCTTCCTTTCCAGGTACCAAAAGAGTGCACAACAATATAGTGTACAATGAATACATCGGCTATCGAGAGCACATTCACATGAATGCCACACAGTGGGAGACCCTCACCGACTTTACCAAATGGCTGGGCAGAGAAGGTAACCCTATTAAGAGAGAGCTTGTACAGCGAGCAGATTAAAGGTGAGCTAGGCAGGATGACAGTTAGAGAAGTCCCCCAAATGCTTTTTGTTAGAGAGGGATGTACATATGCACAGTATATGTCACCAATTATGTGCTTCTTTGTAAAAGGTCTGTATACAAAAACACATGTTTTATAAGCATTTAAATCTGCACCCGCAAAGAGTTTAAACCTATAGTGAAGTCTCACAGACCGCCGGTGGCTACATGCTACTGCTTCTTCTTATGGTTCACCTGTCTTGTTCTTTTAGGGAACTGAAATGTTTGTGGCTCCTGAGCCGGGCTTTATCTCTTTAACCATTCTTGGTTCTGCAATCTCTCATTGATAGAACAGGTTGGAATATTTGTTTCCCCCCCCCTCAGGTTACTGTAAAGTGGACGAGACACCAAAGGGCTGGTACGTCCAGTACATAGATCGGGATCCAGAGACAATACGCAGACAAGAGGAGCTAGAGAAGAAGAAGAGGCAGGACTTGGATGATGAAGAGAGGGCGGCAAAGTTTATTGAGGAGCAAGTTAAGAGAGGCATTGAGGGAACAGAACCGGTATGTACCCTCCTATATTTCCATGTATCAAATACACTAGCTGCTCCCCTTGGAGTTAAGGAGTTAACTGGCGTACAGATGAAATTTAAATGATGGCTCTTTGGAAATATAACAAGTTTTACTTGATCTTCATCTAAGGTTCTTTTTTAGGAGCCAGGAAAGGATGTTTTTCTAGATGTGTAGAAACTTTAGGAGCACAAAGTAGCCTTGATATCCTCACTCCTGGGATTTGCCAATACTTGGTGTAGAAGCCAGAAGTAAAAATGTACGTTTCTGGATTATTCTGCATCTGTCTATGTAGAGAAACCCTTGTCTAGCTCCTTAAGTGAGTGGCCGGCTCCCTAGTTTGAATTGTTTTTTTCTTTAACCTCTCTTGAAGAGCTTTTAATGGATTTGCAGCTCAAATCTGTTTATAATCAGAGAGCTCTACAGCATAGGCAGGAGGGCTGTACTGTGTGTAATCCCCCGCACATACATGTCAGACTGAAGCTTACAATGCATTCATACGAATCAGTAAAGCTAGCCAAGGGTGTGTAATATAGCAAATAATGTGCACAGCTTCCTTACTAAGCAACCATAGCAGCTAGTAACAAAGGAGTATGGAAATCAGAATTAAAGGGACATGAATTCCAATTTTTGTCTTTCATGACTCGGAGCATGCAATTTTAAGAAACTTTCTCATTTTACTCCTATTATCAAATTTTCTTCATTGTCTTGGTATCTTTATTTGAAAAAGCAGGAATGTAAGCTTAGGAGCCGGACATTTTTTTTTTGTTCAGCACCTGGGTAGCACTTGCTGATTGGTGGCTAAATGTGGCCACCAATCAGCATGCACTAAAGCAGGGTGCTGAACTACAAATGGGCTGTCTTCTAAATGTACTTTCCTGCTTTTTCAATTAAAGATACCAAGAGACGAATAAAAATTGATAATAGATAAGTAGCTTAAAATTGCATGCTCTATCTGAATCTTGAAAGAAAAAAAAAATGGGTTTAATATCCCTTTCTAGGGACAGTATACTGTAAAATAGTTTTTCTAATGACTTGTTCTACCAGCTGCAGAGTATAGAATGTATGAGAAACTTTTATTGGCAGCTCTGGCGCCTCACAGTGGTGACTTTGTGTATCTGTATGTTTATTTGCAGAGTGTTCCTGTTTACACAGAATTAAGCAGAGAAAGTGAGGAAGAAAAAGGTAACTGATTACATTTATTTTATTTTTTCAGTTGATTTTTCAAGGAGCTACAAACTAATAATAGTAAATAAACAAGATAAAGTAGGTCTATTCAGGATAAATACAGAAATCTGTTGTCAATATGGTATAATGCTAATGTTACTAAACATTTTTGTTTTTTCGTCTCTAACCCTTTCCTGATGGTACTTATTTGTCTACATCGGAACAAAATTCTAATGATACAAATTGTAATCATGCGATCGTTCGTGCGATCGAGTGATTTCAATGATGGGATTGTATCAGGGGGAGGGCCTATGACCGTAGGCACCCCCTCCAGCTCACATTCCTATTCAGGAAGTACAGCAAAAAGCTAGGACATTACATGCTGTCCAAATGGCTCTAAAGCCCTGCAGAGTTAGGACGGCATGGAGCATCCTAAGGGGGGTAAGAGGTTAATCTAATGCAAATAAGGTTATCAAATTAATGCACTCAGAGAGACATTAAACACTAAATAAATGCTAGATAGAATGAGGCATTCAAAGAAAAAAATAATCTGATAATAACAAGTAGATGTATTTTATAAAGTTTTAAACTGTTTCAATATTGACAAAAGTGTAAAGTTTTAGTGTTTATAAAACAATGGGAGCTGCCATGTTGTAACTTAGGTTACCTTCTCTGCTGTAGCCAATTAGAGACAGTTATAAATAGGTCACTAGAGTGTGCAGCCAATGGATGTGTGGAATATAACAGTGTTCTGCACTTCCATTTCTAACAGGAACTGAAAAGATCACAATTTCCAAATGGAATTACAGGCAAAGAGGAAAAAATAAGTAATGAAAGTATGTAGTAGATTTTTTTTTTTTTTTTTTTTAAATATATATGATTTATCATTTTATATTACCATCTCAAAGTGTTTAATGTCCCTTTTAAGTGCGAGCTAGATAAAACGATGAAGGATGTTAGCAGAGAGAGAGTAAAAATGATGGGGAAGTCAGAGAAGAGGAAGTTCGGACCCAACCGAATGTTATGTCTCCAGATAAATATTTTTGAGATGTGCTAAGGAGTGTCATATTAGTTGTGGTGTTGCAGTAAAATTGAATGTTATAAAAAAAATAAAAATAATAAAAATATCCGCATCCACCCTGCTAATACATAATAGTATTGCTGGCGATTGAGGGGATTTCGGTGCTCTAGCAATTAGAGATATTGTGCTGTTTATTGCTACCTGAAATAGTGCTATTCTGATTTTGCAGAAGCGCTTAGGTTTATCATTTAGTTGAAATAATTTTTATTGTCATGGATCACATCAAATACAACATAATAAAACAGTGTGCTGGGTTACAATGTCCTAGTATTCTTAAAACAAAGTTTTTAGCACCCTGTTTATATCATTTTCATCAATTTTTCTCCCCCCTTCCCCTCTGCCTTCCCTAACTCCCTCTCCACCCCCTCCCCCTCTTATCCCATTTCCCTAAACCTAAACTTCATAACTGTATACAAAGAAAAACCTTTAACTTTAAACTTTTCCCGTCGAGCAGTGACAATGTTGTAGATTTCTTTAGAACGCTATATCTATATTTAAAGGGCCACTGTAAGTAAATATTTTCTATGCCTGTTACTAACTAACTACCCCAAATACGCTTTTTATCAATAGCATTTCATTAACATATCTCTACCGTATATCAGAAATCTTGTCTGCAAATTTTCCAAACCCACTCCGTGGGTATCCTTTGCTCTGTACCAATCCGTTTACAATACCTAGGTTTCAAAATGGCGCTTTAAACACAAAGTTATTGGTTTAAGTATTTTGAACACTCAGTGCTGAAAATAGTGGGCAGGATAACGTGACATCATCGGCGAAAAAAAGATATAACTTTTAGAACGTTATGAAACTTTGTTTTGGAGAAAATATAGGTCAGTAGGTTTTAATTAATGTTTATTAACTTTAATATGTTAGTTGTTTAGCTTAAAAATGATAACAGAAAGTAATCCTTTAAGAAAGTTCCTATTCTCTCCAATTTAATTGCCCTATAAAAACCTTATTGGTTACTTAGTGTTGATCTGTATGTACCTACATATTTCTGTTTATTTAAAATCCAGTGTATCCACATGTTTTGGAATCTCTCAGATGTCCCTTGTATCCATGCAGCTGAATCTAGCATATTATAAACATCTTCAATTTTGATCATTACCTCACTTTCCATTTTCTAGCTATACATATTCTGGTAGCTGTACATATAATATTAACCCATCTATTAGTAATTGAGTTCAGTGACTCCTGGGGGATATGTAGTGAGGCTGATAATGTAAAGGAGTAGTCTAGAATCACCTTAAATAGTTGAGAAAGCTTGTCCCATGTAGGTTGTATCTTTGGACACTCCCACCACATGTGAAAATAGGTCCCTATCCCTTTACATCCCCGATAACATAATCTACTACCCTGTGTGGTGTAATGTGAGGATTTCAGTGGTGTAAGGTACCATCTATATGAGGTTTTTATTGAGCTTTCGATAAGGTCTGCCCCTTTAAGCTTTTCCTCATTGAGGAGAAAATCTGGCTCCAATCTTCTATATCATAGGTTATAGCTAAATCTTGTTCCCATTTGTCATAAATTACCAATTTTGCTGAACTATTTGCTTCTTGAATGGCTAAGTATAAGCGTGTAATCATTTTTTTATTTCTACCGGGTGTCATCATTTGTTCCAAAGCAGTTTTTGGGCAGGCTGGGATGCTGCCTAGTCTATATGTATTTATAGCATGGGAAGTTTGGAGATATAAAAACCAGTGCAATGTATTTGGGTGTATTTTATCTCTTAATTGTGTAAATATCAACAACTTCCCATTGTCTAGGAAATCAGCTACCCTATAGAGGCCTTTATTTCCCCACTTATCTATTTGTTTTTGAAATTCTTTTGGGAGTAGTGTACTTAGAGGTATTATAATAGTGTGTGGCGAGAGTAATTTCATTGTATGCGTTAGTGACCTCCAAATAAGCTTAGAATCTAATGTAGTTTTTAGATCTTTTAGATCAGAGGGTTTCCATAATATATCTCCCGGAGTGCTTAGTCTTCCAATATCCGCTTCAATACCTGGCCATGTCATCCCCTGGCAATCTTTACATAAAAGAGCATTTTGTGCCAGTCTGGCAGCATGATAATAATCTCTAAGATTAGGGACTCCTACACCTCCTAATAGCTTGTGTTTTAAAATATGCGCAGCTATTCTAGCTGTTTTATGTCCTCTTATAAATTTAATAATTTCAGATTGTAGTTCTTCAAGCTCTTTTATTGGGATTTTAATAGGTAAAGCTCTAAATAGATATAACAGTCTTGGTAGGACATTCATTTTAATGGCTGATAATCTGCCATACCAAGAAAAGTTCCCTTTCTTCCATTTCAATATATCTCTTCTTATAGTTTTGTAAATTGGGATCTAGTTTGCTTTATACAATGTTTCTATGGTGTCTGTGATTTGTATTCCTAGATATTTTAGGGAATGATTAACCCATTTAAAATCAAAGTTCGCTTCTATCAACTTTTGTGTGTGTTGGTAATGATAGAGGGAGTGCTTCGCATTTATCCGAATTTATTTTGAAACATTGGAAAAATCTTCTAATAATTGGTACAAATTAGGGAGGGAAAGCATTGGTTTTGTAATTGTAAGCAAGATATCGTCTGCAAATAAAGTTAGTGTTTGTTCCCCTTTATTTAATTTAACCCCATGGATATCCTCAGAGTTACGAATACAAGACGCCAAAGGTTCTATGGACAACGCAAATAAAAGTGGAGATAACGGACATCCCTGACGAGTTCCATTCAATATATTGATAGGTCGAGACTGATATCCCGCTGCCCTAATTGTTGCTACTGGATTTGTGTATATATTTTTGATTGCCCCCCTAAATTTACTACCGAATCCCATATGTTCGAGAACTGCCATCATATATTGCCAATCTACTCTGTCAAACGCCTTCTCCGCATCCAGAGAAAGGAGCAGAGAAGGCGTTTCTGTTCCCTTCAGATATTCTATCAGCGTCACTATGCGTCTTAAATTATCAGGGGCCTCCCTATCTTTAATAAACCCTACCTGATCAGGATGGATCAATGAAGGTAAGTATTGTTTAAGCCTGTTTCCTAGGATTTTGGTGAGAATCTTGAGATCTTGGTTAATTAAGGAAATTGGCCTATAATTTTGTACTATTTTGGGGTTTTTCCCTGGCTTAGGGATTACTACTATCTTGGCCTGTAAAAGTTCAGAGGGAACTGGCGTGCCTGACATAACATCTTTACAAAATTTATGTAGGTGGGAAGTCAAATTGGTTCTAAATAGCTTGTAGTAGTCTCCCGAAAATCCATCGTGACCTGCTGCCTTTCCTATTTTAAGATCTTTAATAGCTGCAGACACCTCAGTAGTAGAGATCTCTGCATCCAGTGCCTCTGCGTCCGCTTTGTCTAATTTTGGCAGATTCGCTAACATTAGTAGTTTTTCTTAGGGTCTCTATCTGGGGGGATTGACCCACCTTCTTCCCATCATACAGAGATTCATAGTATTTGGCAAAACATTCTGTAATTTCTTGCGGATCAGATGTCATAGTACCATCTGGTTTTTTAATTTGTGCTATTGTGAAAGATTTTGTTCTTTCTCTTAGCTTATGGGCCAGATATCTATCCGGCTTGTTTGCATATAGGAAATAGTAAGTTTTTAATTTATTAATGGACCTCACTGAATTATCAGATACAATTTTAGCCAGTTCTTTTCTTTTATTTGTCAATGTGTCTAGTGATAGTTGGGATAGTGTATTTTGATGTTCCTTTTCCAAGAGTTCAATCTCTTGTTGCAAGGTAGCTACCGCAAACCTACTCTGTTTTATATATAAAGCTTTTTCCTTTATAAGTAACCCTCTAATATATGGCTTATGTGCAGCCCATATGATTACTGGGTTGATTGCAGGGTCTACGTTTAATTTCCAGTACTCTTCCAGACTCTTTAATATTTTATTTTGTATACCTGGTTGCTTTAGTATTGTAGGGTCGTATGTCCAGGATCTTTGTCTTTCTACATTAATAAGACCTTTTAGTTGTATCTGTATTATGGAATGGTCTGACCATACTGAGGCGTGAATGAAGAGATTAGGTTTGGTAATAGAATTTGGCTAATAAATATATAGTCAAGTTTGGTATATGTTTTATGTGCAGGTGAGTAGTATGTGTGGTCATTTGTTTGTCCATATAATGTCGTCCAAGTGTCATATATATTATGATTCTCTAAAGATCCCCTAATTGATTTGGTAATAGAGTTAAGTCTTAATTGTTTATTTGTAAGTTTAGATGTATTAGTATCCCTTAAAATCTTTAAGTTTACATTAAAATCCCCAGCCAATATAATCAAGGTTTGAGACCATTGGGTCAGTAAATGCGAAAGATTATCAAAATATTTGTGTTGTTGCTCATTAGGTGCATATATGTTGCAGAGTGTGACTTGTTTGTCTTGCACAGTCCCCCTCACTATGAGATATCTGCCTTCCTTATCCCTTATCACCTCTTCTTTTATAAATTGAATGGAATTATGTTGATACTCCTCTTTTCTTTTTATCGGTTGTGGAGTGAAAGTGTTGCGTGTATTGTTTGTCCCAATATTTAGGGATTTGATGGTGTGTAAAATGTGTCTCCTGTAGGAAAATGATTTTAGCCTTCATATTGTTATATTGGGTAAGTGCAGTTTTCCTTTTAATATTGGTATTCAAACCTCTTACATTAATGGAGTTTATCTTCCATCTAGAATCCATAATTGAGCATTTTCCCTCTCCCCTCCTCATACCTGAACGTCAATGCCTCCATTTTCTAACTAACAACTGCTTTTAGTGTCCATCCTGTTATGGAGAAACTTTCCTGACCACTGCTCGACTGTACTTGAAACAAAAAAACAACAAAAACATAAACATAGCCCAACATTAAACAACAACAAACTATTAAACAATCTGTAATCCTTCAAGTTATTCTTGTTTGTCTGCAACATCAAATCTATCTAAGTGGGTGTGCAGCTAAATATTACATAGTGTATCTTATATAATAATGAATTGAAAAAGTGGATCTTTTATTCCTAGAGGGAGCATATACTAATAACTAATGGCATGGATAGTGCCATTTAGTCATATCTTATCAATCTCCAGTTCTTTATAATTTACTTAATGTTCTTTTTACTGACATAAATAAATATACTTTATGCTCGTGCCATTATTTACTACCAGGAGATTGATATTCAAGTCTTTTACCACAACATGAGACGTGACATTAACTCCTCCACACGGAGTAAGGCAAAGAAAGATTATACTTGTTAAAGAACATCAGTCAGTTCTCTTAGTCTCTTTAATCCTTCAGAGCCTTTGTTTCCTTTTAGAGACCTTTGTCCAGTGTTCACTTTGAGCTGTTCCTGTTAATGGCTGTGTGGGTCTTTTGGTATTGTCTTGAGAGTTATCTGGAATCTCTGGACAATCCAGCTTAAGCAGTTGGCAGAGACTTGGTATGTCTTGTTTCTCTTTGATAGTGATTGTTCTGCCCTCATGGTGTATGTGAAGTGCGAAAGGGAATCCCCATCTGTATACTATATGATTTTTTTTTTTGCAGTAGTTGTCAGCGGACGGAGACCAGAACGCTTCTGCAGTGTTTTGATACAAAGGTCCTGGTAAAATTGTATGACTGAGCCCTGAAATTTAAAGGTTGGATTTTTTCTAGCTGCAGTCATGATTTCTTCTTCTTGGAAGCGTAATAGTTTAATTATGACGTCCCTCGGTGGTTCTGTGTTATTTGGTTTTGCTCTTAGAGCTCTATGTGCCCTTTCCATTTGGAATTTTCCATCCTCAGCAGAGCTTGTGATAGCCTGGAATAGTTGTAGAAGATAATTGCTTAATTCTGTTGTAACTATAGTTTCAGGGATACCCTTTAGACGTATATTACACCTCCTGCTCCTATTTTCCAGGTCTTCCAGTTTGTCATTAATGTCTGCCAATTCCTGTTGTTGATCAGCCATTTGCTGAGTTATGGTTGTAATGTCTTCTTCCAGTGTTTCTTCTTTTTCTTCCAAGGATTCTAACCTGGATCCCAGTTCCGAGATATCCTGTTTGATTTCAGTGAGACTGTTTGTAACAGTGTTCTGGAGGGTGTCCATCTTTTCCCACATTTTGTCAAATATTGTGGATATGTCTTGTTTGGAGACAAGGTTCCTTATGTCACTTCTGGTAATGGGTATATATTATTACCCGCTGGGGAAGTTGGTTCTAGAACGTCTTCCATTTCTTCCTTAGTTACAACAATTTCTTTATCATGAGCCTTTTCTCCTTTCTGAGGTTTAAAAATATATTGGCTGCTGCAGGTTTATTTGTAGCATTTAGTTTACTTTGTCTTCTGACTGACATGATATAGCTCATATAATAAAATGGAGGAACACTTGAAATGATCTAGCTGTTGAACAAAGGATAGCAAGACCTCTGTTTATGTCCTGAAGTGGGAGAAAGCCTGCTGCAGCACTAGTGTTTTAATAGCACTTTTGAGTCACATGCAAAGCCGGAGTGGTTTACAGGAGAAAAATAAATTGCAGTAAGGGATTTATATAGGGTGAATGATCTGTGTCAATGTTATTTTCCTTCCATCCAAAGTTTCTGAGTAGTTTTGATGATATGCTTTGTACTATAGATAGGTACAATCTGTGTGATATCACCATACAATGCTATTTCTTTTTATGTGTTATTTTGTGATCCAGCTTTAACATTTTAATGCTTTAGGTACTTATCCTTTCTCTGCAGCCCGATTCATTAACATCACGTAGGATTAAAAGTCTTTATTAAATAGTAGGCATGTTGCTGCTCAAGTCTCTCTTGCTGCTTATAATCACTTTATTAACATGCTCCTCCCACGTGGCTGATTCCCTGCTATCGCGTCTTAAAATTGTCTTTCTTCCTCAATTACCCTGTAGATTAAGTGCTTGCCATATTCCCCTCTATACTCCCTACCTTGTAATGTGGGAGCTTCCCTGTAGTTTTATCCTCTGTTTTCTCTCCAGCTTATCTGATTCTTAGGAGACCGGCATTTTGGTTCTTTTACTCCTCGACTTGCAAGACGTCAAAGACTACAGCGTTATGTCAGCTTTTACACTGAGCAAACTGAGTCATCATAAAACACAGAGGATTGATGTATAAACACTCCGGTGGTGTTTTAGTGACCCTCTAGGAGCTTATGATAACTTTTTCTCCACTTTTCTTATTCACTGCACCCGGAGCTCACAAATCACACGTCCTCCATTATGTCTGCCTTGGCTCCGCCCCCTCTTAGGTTTATCATTTAAAGGGACACTCAAGTCAAAATTACTCTTTCGGGATTCAGATAGAACTTAAACTTTCCAATTTACTTTAACTAAATGTACAGTCTTTTTTTATATTTTATGATTTTTAAGTCACCAGCAGCTATTGTGCATGTGCAAGAATTCACAGAATATAGGTATATGCATTTGTGATTGGCTGATGGCTCTCACATGATACAAGGGGTGTGGAAATAGACATAACTATAAATAGACATAAATTTGTCTTATCATGCATTAGTTGATTATGCAAATCTGCTGTATTTACTGGGCCTTTAAGGATATCATGTAACTCCCAGTGAGTGAATGTCGTTTCAAATAAATATTTGCCTAGCCCCTCAACCTCTTTCCTCAGAGAGCGGATCTGAGGGCAACTTCACCATATATGTAGCATGTGTCCTCCTTCCCCACAGTTCCTTCAACAAAACCCTTGTGAATCTCGTGAAATATATTTAAGGCATACAAGGGTGAGATACCATCGTGTTAATATTTTATAGTTGAGTCCAAGAATATATGGGGATACCGAGGATTTATGCTTTCTATAAAATATTTTGTTCCATTCTTTCATCTGTTTCTATTCAATTCCCTATGCCAACGCTCTGTATATTTAGGAAGTTGGTCCCCTACAAGGTTATTTAGAACACCTCTTATGTGGGGAGCTGTGTAGATGTTGAACCTGGGCATATTTGAGCCAGGAACAGAATACACCATCTGTTATGTGTTCAAATTCTTGTCTAAAGTTTGTGATTATTTGTCAGGGAACAGATTGGAACCAGATCCATGAGACCCATAGACTGTGTGAGAGGCTGGGATTTGCCGCCTAAGGATTCCGCATTAAGTGAGATTGGGGAAAATTGCGATATAGGTGAAGATAGGTTTTTGTCATTTCTCACCAGGGAATCCCATGAGTTAAAGATGTGTTTAAAGGGACACTGAACCCAAATTTTTTCTTTTGTGATTCAGATAGAGCATGCTATTTTAAGCAACTTTCTAATTTACTTCTATTATCAGTTTTTCATTGTTTTCTTGCTATTTTTATTTGAAAAAGGCATCTAAGCTTTTGTTGTTCAGAACTCTAGACAGCACTTTTTTATTGGTGGATGAATTTATCCACCTATCAGCAAGGACAACCCAGGTTGTTCACCAAAAATGGGCCGGCATCTAAACTTACAACCTTGCATTTCAAATAAAGATACCAAGAGAATGAAGACAATTTGATAATAGGAGTGAATTAGAAAGTTGCTTAAAATTTCATGATCTATCTGAATCACGAAAGAATAAATTTGGGTTCAGTGTCCCTTTAAGCGCTTTTGTATGTTTTGTTTATTACTACAGGTCTGTGCTAAAGAGGCACCCAGCAAATTGTGCTAATGTTCTGTGCCTGAAGAATATGAAAGTCAAGAAGACCCAAGCTGTAGAATTACTGCATCTGTCTCAATCCAGTACTTATTGAAGGGTGATTGCTTGGTAGTAAAGGGATATATTGGGCACTCTCAGTCCTCTGTCATATAGAACTATAAAAGGAGGATTTTGCTTTTCTATGCTTAACTGTATATGATGGCATTGATAGTTTCTTTCATGTAATTGGCAAGCGTCCATGAGCTAGTGACGTATGGGATATACAATCCTACCAGGAGGGGCAAAGTTTCCCAAACCTCAAAATGCCTATAAATACACCCCTCACCACACCCACAATTCAGTTTTACAAACTTTGCCTCCTATGGAGGTGGTGAAGTAAGTTTGTGCTAAGATTTCTACGTTGATATGCGCTTCTCAGCTTTTTTGAAGCCTGTTTCCTCTCAGAGTACAGTGAATGTCAGAGGGATGTGAAGGGAGTATCACCTATTGAATGCAATGGTTTTCCTTACGGGGATCTATTTCATAGGTTCGCTGTTATCGGTCGTAGAGATTCATCTCCTACCTCACTTTTCAGATCGACAATATACTCTCATATTCCATTAGCTCTACTGATAACTGTTTCAGTACTGGTTTGGCTATCTGCTAATGTGGATGGGTGTCTTAAGGTAAGTATGTTTTCATTACTTAAGACACTCTCAGCTATGGTTTGGCACTTTATGTATTTATATAAAGTTTTAATGTTATAATATGTTTTGTACTTAGTCTGCCAAAGGAAATATACTGAAACCTGAATCATGGCAAATATGTCAGTTTCATATATGGGAAATGCATTTTTTAGTTATTTATTTCTTACCTGGGGTGTAGTCTTTTTTTCAATTGACTGTCATTTTTCAAATTTGCGGGCAGAATTAGGCTTGCGAGGGTGCAAAATGCTAAAGTTTATTGCGTCATTCTTGGCGCGAGATTTTATTGGCGCAAAGTTACGTTAGTTGATGCAAATTCGTCATTTCCGGCGTCATAGTTGACGCCGGGTCCTTTCACAAGGTTGTGTCATCCTATGACGCAAGTGTGTCGTTTCCGGACGTTTTTGGCGCCAAAAAATATTTTTCTATTTGTTCTGCGTCATACTTGGCGCCAAATATTTTCATTATTTTAGACCCCATTCCTATTTGCCTCCTGCCTTTTTCTATGTCAGAGGGTTATTCTGTTTGCATTTTTTCCCATTCCTGAAACTGCCATATAAGGAAATTGATAATTTTGCTTTATATGTTGTTTTTTTTTCTCTTACATTTGCAAGATGTCTCAATCTGATCCTGTCTCATAATTCACTGTTGGATCCCTGCTGCCTGATAACAGTTCTACCAAAGCTAAGTGCATTTGTTGTAAACTTGTGGAGATTATACCTCCAGCTGTGGTTTGGACTAGTTGTCATGATAAACGTTTACATGCAGAAAATGTATCCATCAGTAGTAGTTCATTACCTGTTGCTGTTCTTTCAACATCTAATGCACAAGATATACCTGTAAATTTTAAATAATTTCTGATTCTATTCAGAAGGCTTTGTCTGCCATTCCGCCTTCTAATAAACGTAAAAGGTCTTTTAAAACTTCTCATAAGGTTGATGAAATTTCAAATGACCAGCAACATACTGAATTATCCTTCTCTGATGAGGATCTATCTGATTCAGAAGATCCTGCCTCAGATATTGACACTGATAAATCCTCTTATTTAAATTGGAGTATATTTGTTCTTTGTTAAAAGAAGTGTTGATTACATTGGATATGGAGGAAACTAGTCCTCTTGATATTAAAACTAGTAAACGTTTAAATTCTGTTTATAAACCTCCTGTGGTTATTCCAGAGGTTTTTCCAGTTCCTGATGCTATTTCTGATATGATTTCAAAGGAATGGAATAAGCCTGGTGGTACTTTTTATTCATTCTTCAAGGTTTAAAAAATTGTATCCTTTGCCAGAAGTTAGATTGGAGTTTTGGGAAAAGATCCCCAAAGTTGATGGGGCTATCTCTACTCTTGCTAAACGTACTACTATTCCTACGGAAGATAGTACTACTTTTAAGATCCTTTAGATAGGAAACTTGAATCTTATCTAAGGAAAGCTTATTTATATTCAGGTCATCTTCTTAGGCCTGCAATTTCTTTGGCTGATGTTGCGGCTGCTTCAACTTTTTGGTTGGATACTTTAGCGCAACAAGTATCGGATCATGATTTGTCTAGCATTGTTAAGTTGATTTAACATGCTAATAATTTCATTTGTGATGCCATTTTTGATATTATCAAAATTGATGTTAAATCTATGTCTTTAGCTAGAAGAGCTTTGTGGCTCAAATCTTGTAATGCTGATATGACTTCTAAGTCCAGATTGCTATCTCTTTCTTTCCAAGGTAATAAAATATTTGGTTCTCAGTTGGATTCAATAATTTCAACTGTTAATGGGGGGATAAAAAACCTAAGGTCAAATCTAAAGCTTTTAACCGTTTCCATTCCTTTCGACAAAATAAGGAACAGAAACCTAATCCTTCCCCCAAGGAATCTGTTTCCAATTGGAAGCCTTCTTCAAATTGGAATAAATCCAAGCCATTTAAGAGATCAAAACCAGCCCCCAAGTCCGCATGAAGGTGCGGCCCTCATTCCAGCCCAGCTGGTAGGGGGCAGATGAAAATTTTTCAAAGATGTTTGGATCAATTCGGTCCAAAATCATTGGATTCAGAGTATTGTCTCTCAGGGGTACTTTCAGGGTTTTTTCCCTGTTGTGTTTGACATGTGCTGCTGGCAGCCATTTTACTCACCTCTCTTCCTGACTATGGTGCATTGTGGGGGATGCTGCTCAATTCCTGCACTTCCTTTTATGGCCAGACTGGTGTGCATCATCCATGTGAGACAGGATGCAGTCTCAGAATTGTCATCACTTATTATTTAAAGGGCCTCTGTTCAGTATGCTTTGCCTTTGCGTTGTCTCAGACCTGTTTGTGAGAGTTCCTGTGTACTTCTATCCATGATCTCTTTATCTCCCACTCTCTTAACCTTCTGGCTCTTACAGAAACCTGGCTCTCTACTTCAGACACAGCATCCACTGCTGCACTGTCACATGGGGGTCTCCATTTCAGCCACACTCCTAGGTCTGGCAATAGACAAGGAGGTGGTGTCTGTATTTTACTTTCCTCTCGTTGCACCTTCCAACAAATACAGCCCTTCTCTTCACTCACATTTTCTTCATTTGAAGCACACATGATTCGGTTATTCTCTCCCCTCTCTATACGTGTTGCAGTCATATACCGCCCCCCTGGCTCCCCAACTCAATTTTTAGATCACTTTGCTGCCTGGCTTCCTTATTTCCTTTCCTCAGACACCCCTGCCCTCATTCTTGGCGACTTCAACATCCCCCTTAACAATCCCACTGCCTCATCTGCTAAACAACTTCTGCAACTCACTTCCTCTTTCGGTCTCTCACAATGGACTGATTCTCCCACTCACAAAGACGGTCACTCCCTTGACCTGATCTTTAGCTATCGATGCACTCTCTCAAACTTCTCAAACTCCCCTTTTCCTCTTTCTGACCACCATCTCCTTACCTGCAACATATCATCCCTTCCTACAACTCTACCACCTTCTACTCCTCACACCAAACTTCACAGAAGCATTAGGTCTTTAGATCAGCAACAACTTGCTAATTCCCTTCAACCGCTCCTCTCATCCTTCTCCTCCTTTTCCTGCCCTGAACAATCTATCTGCCACTATAATTCCACCCTTATATCCATCCTTGACAATCTCGCCCCTCTTACCACTGCTAGGAAATCACACTCTCATCCCCAGCCCTGGCATACTCATCTGACACGGTACCTACGCAGATGTTCCCGTACTGCTGAACGGCATTGGAGAAAATCACGGAGTTCAGCTGATTTTCTTCATTACAAATTCATCTTGAACTCCTACTACTCTGCCCTTAATCTCCACAAGCAACACTACTTCTCTACTCTTATCTCTAATCTTTCATCAAACCCAAAACGTCTGTTCTCCACTTTCAATACTCTCCTCCGCCCTCCCCCACTTCCTAATACAACTTCTCTGTCAGCTCAAGACTTTGCCGGTCACTTCATTAACAAAATTGATTCCATCAGACATGAAATCAGCTCTCAACACAATTCCATTCTCTCCCCCCCTCAAATACTCTCACTCAACCACAACCCTCATAACCTGAAACTTAGTTCATTCTCCCCTGTTACTGAGGACGAAGTTTCAGCACTTATACTGCGCTCTCACCTCACTACCTGTCCCCTTGACCCTATCCCCTCACAGCTGCTCCCCTCTCTCTCTGCTACCCTTACCCCAATACTAACACACATTTTCAACCTCTCCCTCAGCACTGGTACATTTCCCTCATCAATGAAACATGCATTGGTCACACCTATCCTCAAAAAACCTTCCCTTGATCCTACCTCCCCATCCAACTACCGCCCAATTTCCCTCCTCCCTCTTGCTTCAAAGCTTCTCGAAAAACTAGTATATGCACGCCTATCCCATTTCCTTACGTTAAACTCCCTTCTTGACCCGCTGCAATCTGGATTTCGTCCCTATCACTCCACAGAGACAGCTATTGTTAAGGTCACCAACGACCTACTTACAGCTAAATCAAAAGGCCACTTCTCTCTGCTTATCCTCCTTGATCTGTCCGCAGCCTTTGACACTGTCGACCACCCTCTTTTGCTCCAAACCCTCCAATCCTTCGGTATCTGTGACACAGCCCTTTCGTGGCTCTCCTCCTACCTGTCAAACCGTACCTTCAGTGTAGCCTTCTCTGGGGCCTCCTCTGCCCCGTCACCACTTTCTGTCGGAGTACCGCAAGGCTCTGTCCTCGGCCCCCTTCTCTTCTCAATCTATACTTCATCACTAGGTTCCCTTATTAAGTCCCACGGTTTCCAATATCATTTGTATGCCGATGACACCCAAATCTACTTCTCTGCACCAGAACTATCTCCTTCCTTGCTAACCCGTATCACTAACTGTCTTTCTCACATCTCTTCCTGGATGTCCTCTCAGTACCTCAAGCTAAATCTCTCCAAAACTGAACTCCTCATTTTCCCCCCTTCTTCCAAAATCTCCACCCCCAATATCTCTATAACTGTCGACAACTCCATCATTACCCCTACCCCGCATGCCCGATGTCTCGGGGTCACATTTGACTCAGATCTTTCCTTCACTCCTCACATTCAGTCCTTGGCTACAGCCTGCCGCTTCCACCTTAAAAACATCTCTAAAATTAGACACTTCCTTACACAAGACACAACTAAGATTTTAATCCACTCTCTCATTCTTTCCCGCCTTGATTATTGCAACTCTGTCCTCTCTGGTCTCCCCACCTGCTGCCTAGCTCCTTTACAATCCATAATGAATGCCTCTGCCAGACTCATCTTCCTTACACGTCGCTCTTCATCTGCTGCGCCTCTCTGCCATTCCCTTCACTGGCTTCCTCTTGCCTCTAGGATCAAACACAAAACTCTCACTCTTACATACAAAGCCCTCAACTGCACTGCTCCCCCCTACATCTCAGACCTTGTCTCCAGATACTCTCCCTCCCGTCCCCTTCGCTCTGCTCATGACCTCCTACTCTCCTCCTCTCTTGTCACCTCATCACACTCCCGTTTACAGGACTTCTCCAGACTGGCTCCCATCTTGTGGAACTCTCTGCCTCGCTCCACAAGACTCTCTTCTAGTTTTAAAAGCTTCAAGTGCTCCTTAAAGACTCTACTGTTCAGGGACGCATATAACCTACGCTAACCTTTCCTAATACCAGTTCCTCTCCTCCACTGCAATCCCCTGAACCCTCTTAGCATGTAAGCCTAAAAGTCCAGCTGTTTGTAGATCGCCTTCTTAAGAGCTGACTACAACAGTGCAACTCTTGGCAGGGCCCTCTACCCTATAATTGTTTTGTTGTACTCCCCCCTTTGTTTATAGCGCTGCGGAATCTGTTGGCGCTCTACAAATAACCGATAATAATAATAATAATATTACCTGGCTGTCTGACATCCTTCCTGATTCCTGATCCCTGGCTTGTTCCTGACTCTGCTGTTTTCCTTGTTCCTGATTCCGGCTCGTCTGACTATTCGCTTTGGCTCCTGACTCGGATCGTGTGACTACGAGCTCTGGTTTTGATTCCTGGCTTGTTATTTGACTTGTGGAATTTTTATTATTTTTTGCTATTCATAAAGGTGTGATTATTTTTGCACTTCTCGTCTCAGTCTGATTCCTGGCACCCTGACAGGTACAGAATAGGATTCAGAGTAAGACCGCCTGTGAGAAGATTTTTTTTTCTCTCACGCATTCCGGTAAACCCAGTAAAGGCTCAGGCTTTTCTGAAGTGTGTTTCAGACCTGGAGTTTTCAGGGGTAATCATTCCAGTTCCGTTTCAGGAACAGGGTCTGAGGTTTTATTCAAATCTGTTCATTGTCCCAAAGAGAAAATGCATTCAGACCAGCTTTAGATCTAAAGATTTTGAATCGATATGCAAGAGTACCAACTTTCAAAATGGTGACTATAAGGACTATTCTGCCTTTTGTTCAGCAAATGCATTATATATCCACAATAGACTTACAGGATGCATATCTTCAGATTCATCAAGATCACTATCAGTTCCTGAGATTCTCTTTTCTAGACAAGCATTACCAATTTGTTGCTCTTCCTTTTGGCCTAGCGACAGCTCCAAGAATCTTTTCAAAGGTTCTAGGTGCCCTACTCTCTGTAATCGGAGAGCGGGGTATTGCGATATTTCCTTATTTGGACGATATCTTGGTACTCGCTCAGTATTTACGTTCCCAGGGGCACGCAAAAAACCTGTTGCTTGGTGTCTGTTATCCCTGTCTTCCATATGTTCCCTTCCTGTGGCCTTATCTATTTTGGCCCATGTCTGACTGACTGTTATATTTGGAGGCTGGGTCAATTTTAGTACAGCCTTTTGCCTCTCTTCTCCTGGTTTACACAACAAGCTAAACTTTCAATAGTTTCATATTTTCTTTCACCCAGATAGAAAGTATTCATACAGTACGCCTAGACAAATATTAGATTCATGTTGTTAGCAAATCCCCAAGATTTTTTAAAATAACGCTCATTTATTTCTGATCAGCTATTTTACTAATACTATTAATCTTATAATACAGTATAATCCCTACATATCTTCTTTGCAAAGCAGTTTTCATTTTTTGTGTTAAGATTCGCATAAATGGTTTGAGACTGTAGCTTATATTGACCCCAAATTGTTTCTTGATATTTATTTTTAAAACAGATTACGAGTTTTGCTTTGGAGGCTGTGCGGTGCTAACGAGCAGTTTCCCCTCACCGCTCACTTACCTGCAGCGCTGGTATTATGAGTTTTCAGAAACCCATTGTTAAAAGGCAAGAAGTGAGCGTTGAGCAAAATTTTGCTCATTACCGCACTCCAATTCCAGTGCTGCTTAAGTCAGCAGTGAGCTGGTCGTACGTGCATGATTTCCCCATAGGAATCAACTGGGAGAGCCGGCTGAGAAAAAGTCTTAACACCTGCCAAAAAGCAGAGTAAAGCTCCTTAACGCAGCCCCATTGATTCCTATGGGGAAATAAAATTTATGTCTACACCTAACACCCTAACATGAACCCAGAGTCTAAACACCCCTAATCTTACACTTATTAACCCTAATCTGCCACCCCCGACATCGCCGCCACCTACATTATATGTATTAACCCCTAATCTGCTGCCCCCAACATCGCCGACACCTACATACTATTTATTAACCCCTATTCTGCCACCCCCTATATTCTCTCCGCCACTATATTAAATTTATTAACCCCTAAACCTAAGTCTAACCCTAACACCCCCTAACTTAAATATAATTAATATAAATATTACTATCATTAAAGGGACACTGAACCCAATTTTTTTCTTTCATGATTCAGATAGAGCATGCAATTTGAAACAACTTTCTAATTTACTCCTATTATAAAATTTTCTTCGTTCTCTTGCTTTCTTTATTTGAAAAAGAAGGCATCTAAGCTATTTTTTTGGTTCATAAAATGGAAAGCACTTGTTTATTGGTGGGTGAATTTACCCACCAATCAGCAAGAACAACACAGTGTGTTCACCAAAAATGGGCCGGCATCTAAACTTACATTCTTGCATTTCAAATAAAGATACCAAGAGAATGAAAAGAATTTGATAATAGGAGTAAATTAGAAAGTTTTTTAAACTTGCATGTGCTATCTGAATCACGATAGAAAAAATTTGCGTACAGTGTCCCTTTAACTAAATTATTCCTATTTAAAACTAAATACGTATAAAATAAACCCTAAGCTAGCTACACTATAACTAATAGTTACATTGTAGCTATCTTAGGGTTTATTTTTATTTTACTGGCAAGTTTGTATGTATTTTAACTAGGTAGAATAGTTACTAAATAGTTACTAACTATTTAATAACTACCTAGCTAAAATAAATACAAAAGTACCTGTAAAATAAAACCTAACCTAAGTTACACGAACACCTAACATTACACTATAATTAAATAAATTAACTAAATTAAATACAATTACATAAATTAAATTCGCTAAAGTACAAAAAAATCAAACACTAAATTACAGAAAATAATAAACAAATTACAGATATTTAAACTAATTACACCTAATCTAATAGCCCTATTAAAATAAAAAAAGCCCCTCCCAAAAAATAAATAAAAACCTAGCCTAAACTACCAATAGCCCTTAAAAGGGCCTTTTGCGGGGCATTGCCCCAAATTAATCAGCTCTTTTACATTTAAAAAAAAATACAAACAACCCCCCCAACAGTAAAACCCACCACCCACACAACCAACCCCCCAAATAAAATACTATCTAAAAAAAACCTAAGCTCCCAATTGCCCTGAAAAGAGCATTTTGATAGGCATTGCCCTTTAAAGGGCAGTTAGCTCTTTTGCAGCCCAAAGTCCCTAACCTAAAAATAAAACCCACCCAATACACCCTTAAAAAAAACCTAACACTATAACCCCATGAAGATCAACTTACCGGGAGAAGTCTTCATCCAAGCCGGGCCGAAGTCCTCAACGAAGCCGGGAGAAGTCTTCATCCAAGCCGGGCGAAGTGGTCCTCCAGACGGACAGAAGTCTTCATCCATTCCGCGCAGAGCAGGTCCATCTTCAAGACATCCGATGCGGAGCATCCTCTTCATCTGACGACTAAAACTGAATGAAGGTACCTTTTAAGTGACGTCATCCAAGATGGCGTCCCTTAGATTCTGATTGGCTGATGGAATTCTATCAGCCAATCGGAATTAAGGTAGAAAAAATCCTATTGGCTGATTGCATCAGCCAATAGGATTTTTTCTACCTTGATTCCGATTTAGGTAATTTATTGAATTGTAGTGTTAGTGTAACTTAGTGTAACTTAGGTTAGGTTTTATTTTACAGGTAAACTTGTATTTATTTTAGCTAGGTAGTTAGTAAATATTTAATAACTATTTAATAACTATTCTACCTAGTTAAAATAAATACAAACTTGCCTGTAAAATAAAAATAAACCCTAAGATAGCTACAATGTACGGTAACTATTAGTTATATTGTAGCTATCTTAGGGTTTATTTTACAGGTAAGTATTTAGTTTTCAATAGGAATAATTTAGTTAATGATAGTAATATTTATTTAGATTTATTGTAATTATATTTAAGTTAGGGAGGGGTTAGGGTTAGACTTAGGTTTAGGGGTTAATAATTTTAATATAGTGGCGGCGACGTTGGGGGCGGCAGATTAGGGGTTAATACATATAATGTAGGTGAGGGCGGTGCCCGGAGCTGCAGATTAGGGGTTAATAAATATAATGTAGGTGGCGGCGATGTTTGGGGCAGCAGATTAGGGGTATATAAATATAATGTAGGTGGCGGCACTGTCTGGAGCGGCAGATTAGGGGTTAATCATTTTATTATAGTGTTTGAGATGTGGGAGGGCCTCGGTTTAGGGGTTAATAGGTAGTTTATGGGTGTTAGTGTACTTTTTTAGCACTTTAGTTATGAGTTTTATGTTACGGCGTTGTACCATAAAACTCATAACTACTGACTTAAAAAATGCGTTGGGACTCTTTATCAGCGCTATGGAAGTCCCATAGTAAAAAGAATTTACGAAGTTTACGTAAGTCGTTTTGCGGTAAGGCCAAAGAAACCTTCAAGACTCGTAATAGCAGCGGGTGTAAAAAAGCTGCGTTAGGACCTCTTAACGCTGCTTTTTTACCATAACGCACAACTCGTAATCTAGCCGAATGTTTGTAATATTTCTATATATTTATAAGTCTACTATATTCATAGATCTACTAAAAAAACAAACAAAAAAACCCCCATTTATTTTGTTGAGGATATGTTGGATTTTTTTGTCATCTTTTCTCTTTGTTTTGTGGGCTGTTTTTTTGTTAAAATAAGAAAGCGAAAGGCATAACACTAGTTTGTTTTTCTAATCTGGCTATTAAATATATCTAAAAAAAGTAAAATAAAACCTCAGTTGATTCAAAATATTGCAACCTCGGTTAGATCATCCATTTGAAAGTTCAATGATAACGATAACTTTTTTTGTTTTCTGCAGTTTAAAGGGACATGAAACCCAAAAGTTCTTTCATGATTCAGATAGAGATTACAATTTGAAAAAAAAGTTTCCACTTTGTTTCATTCTCATGTTATTCTTTGTTAAAGAGATACTTAGGGTGCACATCTGGAGAACTACATGACAGGAAATAGTGCTCTTGCAAATGTAAAAGATTGTTGCAAAACTGCTGCCATATAGTTCTGCAGACACGTGCACACTCCTGAGCTTACAGCCCTGCTTTTCTACAAAGGATAACAACGCAAAGGAAATCTGATAATAGAAGTAAATTGGAAAGTTGTTTAAAATTGCATGTTCTGTCTGAATCATAAAAGAAACTTTTTTGTTGTTGTGGTTTTTATGTCCCTTTAATTATATTGTAACTTTTTTGTTTTGGTTTTTAATAAAAAGTTAAGTAATTCCCTTTCTTTTTATCTTTTAAGTTGCTTTCAATTTGAGCAAAGGTGCGAGTACTTCTGGAGTAACGTCTAAGCCAAGGTGAGTTCTTCTAAAAAGAAATAGAAATATAGCTGCAAGCAGCAATAGAGGTGGCCAGCGCATTATTTTTGCAATGCCATATAAGTAGTTATGTCACAAAATAAAGCTGTATAACAACCGTTTACAGTTCTAACATAAGCATTTGGAAAAAAAAAACACATTTTCGAAATGTTTGCGTTTTTTAAAATGGCTGCCACACCATATGACCTATACTTTCAACATGAACAAATGTAACTCTAGGGGACAATATATGGTTATACAGCAAATTTCACAGTTTTAACATAAGCGGTTGGAAAGAAAACACAGTTTCAAAATTTGTGCGTAAACCAATATAGCTGCCACAACCTGTGACTAATTCCTTCAACATGAACAACTGTGACTCTATAAGACTGTACAGCAAATTTCACAGTTCTTACATAAGCGGTTGCAGAGAAAATAGACTTTCGAAATTTTTGCGTAAACCAAGATAGCTGCCCGATCGTAAGGTATACAGCCTCTATATTATGCACAATAGTGCTCACTATAGATGTCAATAAACATGGCAAAAATAAAGCATTTTTGTAAAACGGTTTTTGTTTTATTATGAATTTAAATATGTCGTTAAGCAATTTTGAACAATTCAAAATGGCTGCCAAACCACATGACGTATCAACTTCTCTTGAACAAATCTGAATGTTAGTCATAATATAACTCTATAAACAAAATTTCAAGTCTGTCCCATAAGCGGTTTCAGATAAGAAGATTTTTATAGTTTTTAAAAATGGAGCATACGAAACAAAATGGCCGCCAAGCTTTGCAATGTATGGCTTTCAAATTGCACATACTAATGCTCACTATAGACCTCTACAATCTGCAGAAGTTTCATGAAAATTTGCAAATGTTTTATTTCACGGCGATTGCGCAATGCAAATTTTAACTGCAATATTGTCTTTAAGGGTTATGACTATGTGTAATCATGTGTCTATTACACTGTAATATTGTTAAATATTGTAAAACTAATGTATAAAGTGCAAAATTACGCAATTAAATGGCGATAAAAAGGTTAATGTCTCACAGCAGCCATGTTGATTATGGAAAAATCGCAGTTTGAACAAACTTGGTAGAGGACCTTGCAAGGAGCATATGTGCAAAATTGCGCTTTATTGCACTAAGCGGTTTAGGAGAAGAAGTTGTAACATAAGCAGTTCCAGAGCTAAAGATTTTTAAGCGTTTGTCAAAATTTGTCGCAAAAAGCAATATGGCTGCCAGAGCATGTGACCTATGAGTTAAATTTTGCATGAGATGTAGCACAGCAATAGGCTGTACCAGCATACCTGATTTTAAGAGCTTTGCAAAAACAGTTAAGCAGTTATGGGCAATTGAATACAAACCTTGGCGGAATAAAAATAATAATAATAATAATCCGAACAATAACAATAGGTTGACCTGCAACTTTGTTGCTGGCCACCTAATTAAACAAATATCTGATCAGTGTAAAAAAAACGTTCCTGATTACAATAAAGCACCCATTACCGTTCCTTCTGGATTATCAGAATGCAGTTTTACTTCTTATGTGGGTGAATTCAGCCTCACAAAGGAAGCTTCTCTGAGTTTGCTTTATAGAGCTTGTTTATGGTTTTTTTTTTATCCTTTTGTATTTCTAACCTCATAGCACTATAAAGGTGTGTGTCTCTATCCCTTTAAACGCAAGGCCCTTGTGCACATCTTTATCATAATTTACTGTGTTATGCCATATAATAATCATTATGTTTTACATCAATAAGATTCACACAACTATAAGTAAAAGTTATATAGTTAGCACATTCCCTGATCTGTTTTTCTTCTAGTTCACTTGTCTCCAATGTCCTCAAAGCATCAGCAACAGCGGGGTCCGTGAAACGGAAAGACCCCAGCCAGAGCACAAGCCAGGGGAAGGAGAAGAAGAAGAAATCTGCTCTGGATGAGATAATGGAGGTTGGTCTTGCTTGTGATTCTAGTGTTACAGCAGACATAAAGGGTTTGACCGTGGGTATAAGTCCCAGTGAATGTGACCGCATGTTGTTTTTACAGTGGGTTTTCAGTGTATTTAATATGCAGCTCTCATTATCTACACGTTTTGATTCGATGTGTCAATTATTTCTTGGATCTATCCATCTAGAAACTTCCCACAATCCTTTGCATAACTGAAATATCCTGTGCACTCACATGAACATATCATGGTTGTTGATTCACTGTAAAAAGCCTTTACAGCTTGTGTATTTTTCAAATCTCTGTGCAAATCCGGCGCACTATTGTAAAAAGTAAATCATAATGAGGAGATGTGGCAATTCACTGTTTACCTGAGTGTTCTGGATGAAAGTGCGTAATGTGTCTATATAACCCATTTGTGATCATTGTGATAACTGAACCTCAGAATCAGTAAGCTTTTCATTGGCTAGACCATTGTTTCTCAACCGTGGTCCTCAAGTACCCCCAACAGGTCAGGTTTTCATTACAGCTGAACCAGTGCACAGGGGAAATAATATTGGGTGAGAGCAGGTTAGTAACCATGGTGTTACTGATCAGCTGATTACTTCACTCATGCACTGGTTCAGCTATAATGAAAACCTGGCCCATTGGGGGTACGTGAGGACCGCAGTTGAGAAACACTGGGCTAGATCACCCACTGTCCAGAAAAAAGAAACATTGGGGCGACTGGAAAAGCCTGCAAGGCTTATTCAAAGATATTTTTATATATTAAGTCAGCTCTGTTTATAGCTGACACATACAGGATAAAATTAAAGGGATACATAAAAGAAATAACTAAAACTTCACATGTACTGTCCTTTTAAAAGGACATAAAACCCAACCTTTTTCTTTCATGATTCAGATAGAACATACAATTTTAAATGACTATCCAATGTACTTCTTTTATTAAATTCGCGTTGGTATCCTTTTTTGAAGGAGCAGCAGTGCACTACTGGGACCTAACTGAAATGTCTGGTGAGCCAATGACAAGGAACATATATGTGCAGCCACCAATCAGCTGCTAGTTCCCAGTAGTGAATTGCTGTTCCTAAGGCTGCCTAGCTATGTTTTTAACAAAGGATGCAAAGAGAATGAAGCAAATGATATAAGAGAAGTAAATTAAAAGTTGTTAAAAATTGTATGCTCTTTCTGAATCATGGAAGAACATTTTTGGTTTTCATGTCCCTTTTTAAATGTACTTAAAGGGCCATGATACCCAAATGTTGAAACACTTGGAAGTGATGCAGCAGAGCTGTAAAAAGCTGACTACAAAATATCACCTGAACATCTCTATGTAAAAAAGAAAGATATTTCTCCAACATTGGTGTGTCCGGTCCACGGCGTCATCCTTACTTGTGGGATATTCTCTTCCCCAACAGGAAATGGCAAAGAGTCCCAGCAAAGCTGGTCACATGATCCCTCCTAGGCTCCGCCCACCCCAGTCATTCTCTTTGCCGTTGCACAGGCAACATCTCCACGGAGATGGTTAAGAGTTTTTTGGTGTTTAAATGTAGTTTTATTCTTCTATCAAGTGTTTGTTATTTTAAAATAGTGCTGGTATGTACTATTTACTCTGAAACAGAAAAGGATGAAGATTTCTGTTTGTAAGAGGAAGATGATTTTAGCAGACAGTAACTAAAATCGATTGCTGTTTCCACACAGGACTGTTGAGATGAAGTAACTTCAGTTGGGGGAAACAGTTAGCAGACTTTTCTGCTTAAGGTATGACTAGCCATATTTCTAACAAGACTATGTAATGCTGGAAGGCTGTCATTTCCCCTCATGGGGACCAGTAAGCCATTTTCTTAGTCAAACATAAAAGAATAAAGGGCTTCAAAAAGGGCTTAAAAACTGGTAGACATTTTTCTGGGCTAAAACGATTGCTTTACTAGGCATATTATGCAGATTCTAACTAATTATTGGTATTATAATATTGGGGAACGTTTAGAAAAACGTCAGGCACTGTGTTGGACACCTTTTTCAGATGGGGGCTTTTCTAGTTATAGACAGAGCCTCATTCTGGGACTGTATAGGGGTTAAATGTAAAAACGGCTCCGGTTCCGTTAATTTAAGGGTTAAAGCTCTGAAATTTGGTGTGCAATACTTTTAATGCTTTAAGACACTGTAGTGAAATTTTGGTGAATTTTGAACAATTCCTTCATACTTTTTCACATATTCAGTAATAAAGTGTTTTCAGTTTGAAATTTAAAGTGACAGTAACGGTTTTATTTTAAAACGTTTTTTTGTGCTTTGTTGACAAGTTTAAGCCTGTTTAACATGTCTGTACCATCAGATAAGCTATGTTCTATATGTATGAAAGCCAATGTGTCTCCCCATTTAAATTTATGTGATAATTGTGCCATAGTGTCCAAACAAAGTAAGGACAGTAATGCCACAGATAATGATATTGCCCAAGATGATTCCTCAAATGAGGGGAGTAAACATGATACTACATCATCCCCTACTGTGTCTACACCAGTTATGCCCACACAGGAGGCCCCTAGTACATCTAGTGCGCCAATACTTATTACCATGCAACAATTAACGGCTGTAATGGATAACTCCATAGCAAATCTTTTATCCAAAATGCCTACTTATCAGAGAAAGCGTGATTGCTCTGTTTTAAACACTGAAGAGCAAGAGGACGCTGATGATAACTGTTCTGACATACCCTCACACCAATCTCAAGGGGCCATGAGGGAGGTTTTGTCTGATGGAGAAATTTCAGATTCAGGAAAAATTTCTCATCAAGCTGAACCTGATGTTGTGACATTTAAATTTAAATTAGAACATCTCCGCGCACTGCTTAAGGAGGTGTTATCTACTCTGGATGATTGTGACAATTTGGTCATTCCAGAGAAATTATGTAAGATGGACAAGTTCCTAGAGGTTCCGGTACCCCCCCGACGCTTTTCCTATACCCAAGCGGGTGGCGGACATAGTAAATAAAGAGTGGGAAAGGCCCGGCATACCTTTTGTTCCCCCCCCCCTATATTTAAGAAATTATTTCCTATAGTCGACCCCAGAAAGGACTTATGGCAGACAGTCCCCAAGGTCGAGGGGGCGGTTTCTACTCTAAACAAACGCACTACTATTCCTATCGAAGATAGTTGTGCTTTCAAAGATCCTATGGATAAGAAATTAGAGGGTTTGCTTAAAAAGATTTTTGTACAGCAAGGTTACCTTCTACAACCAATTTCATGCATTGTTCCTGTCACTACGGCAGCGTGTTTCTGGTTCGAGGAACTAGAAAAATCGCTCAGTAAAGAATCTTCGTATGAGGAGGTTATGGACAGAGTTCAAGCACTTAAATTGGCTAACTCTTTTGTTTTAGATGCCGCTTTGCAATTAGCTAGATTAGCGGCAAAAAATTCAGGGTTTGCTGTCGTGGCGCGCAGAGCGCTTTGGCTAAAGTCTTGGTCAGCGGATGTGTCTTCCAAGTCAAAATTGCTTAACATTCCTTTCAAAGGTAAAACATTATTTGGACCTGATTTGAAAGATTATTTCAGACATCACTGGGGGAAAGGGCCACGCCCTCCCACAGGATAGGTCTTTTAAGGCTAAAAATAAGCCTAATTTTCGTCCCTTTCGCAGAAACGGACCAGTCTCTAATTCTGTATCCTCTAAGCAAGAGGGTAATACTTCACAACCCAAACCAGCCTGGAAACCAATGCAAGGCTGGAACAAGGGTAAGCAGGCCAAGAAGCCTACCACTGCTACCAAAACAGCATGAAGGGATAGCCCCCGATCCGGGACCGGATCTAGTGGGGGGCAGACTTTCTCTCTTTGCTCAGGCTTGGGCAAGAGATGTTCAGGATCCTTGGGCGCTAGAAATAGTTTCTCAAGGTTATCTCCTGGAATTCAAGGAACTACCCCCAAGGGGAAGGTTCCACAGGTCTCAATTATCTTCAAACCAAATAAAGAGACAGGCATTCTTACATTGTGTAGAAGACCTGTTAAAGATGGGAGTGATACATCCAGTTCCAATAAGAGAACAAGGAATGGGATTTTATTCCAATCTGTTCATAGTTCCCAAAAAAGAGGGAACATTCAGACCAATTTTGGATCTAAAGATCCTAAACAAATTTCTCAGGGTACCATCGTTCAAAATGGAAACTATTCGAACGATCCTACCTACTATCCAGGAAAATCAATTTATGACTACCGTGGATTTAAAGGATGCGTACCTACATATTCCTATCCACAAGGAACATCATCAGTTCCTAAGGTTCGCTTTTCTGGACAAGCATTACCAGTTTGTGGCACTTCCATTCGGATTAGCCACTGCTCCAAGGATTTTCACAAAGGTACTAGGGTCCCTTCTAGCGGTTCTAAGACCAAGGGGCATTGCAGTAGTACCTTACTTGGACGACATCCTGATTCAAGCGTCGTCCCTGTCAAAAGCAAAGGCTCATACGGACATCGTCCTAGCCTTTCTCAGATCTCACGGATGGAAGGTGAACAAAGAAAAAAGTTCTCTGTCCCCGTCAACAAGAGTTCCCTTCTTGGGAACAATAATAGATTCCTTAGAAATGAGGTCAGAAAATCAAAACTTCTAAGCTCTTGTCAAGTACTTCATTCTGTTCCTCGTCCTTCCATAGCGCAGTGCATGGAAGTAATAGGATTGATGGTTGCAACAATGGACATAGTTCCTTTTGCACAAATTCATCTAAGACCATTACAACTGTGCATGCTCAGACAGTGGAATGGGGATTATACAGACTTGTCTCCGACGATTCAAGTAGATCAAAAGACCAGAGATTCACTCCGTTGGTGGCTGACCCTGGACAATCTGTCACAGGGAATGAGCTTCCGCAGACCAGAGTGGGTCATTGTCACGACCGACGCCAGCCTAGTGGGCTGGGGCGCGGTCTGGGAATCCCTGAAAGCTCAGGGTCTATGGTCTCGGGAAGAGTCTCTTCTCCCGATAAACATTCTGGAACTGAGAGCGATATTCAATGCTCTCAGAGCTTGGCCTCAACTAGCAAAGGCCAAATTCATAAGGTTTCAGTCAGACAACATGACGACCGTTGCATATATCAATCATCAGGGGGGAACAAGGAGTTCCCTGGCGATGAAAGAAGTGACCAAGATAATTCAATGGGCGGAGGATCACTCCTGCCACTTGTCTGCGATCCACATCCCAGGAGTGGAAAATTGGGAAGCGGATTTTCTAAGTCGTCAGACATTCCATCCGGGGGAGTGGGAACTCCATCCGGAAATCTTTGCCCAAATAACTCAATTATGGGGCATTCCAGACATGGATCTGATGGCGTCTCGTCAGAACTTCAAGGTTCCTTGCTACGGGTCCAGATCCAGGGATCCCAAGGCGACCCTAGTAGATGCACTAGTAGCACCTTGAACCTTCAACCTAGCTTATGTATTCCCACCGTTTCCTCTCATCCCCAGGCTGGTAGCCAGGATCAATCAGGAGAGGGCCTCGGTGATCTTGATAGCTCCTGCGTGGCCACGCAGGACTTGGTATGCAGACCTGGTGAATATGTCATCGGCTCCACCATGGAAGCTACCTTTGAGACAGGACCTTCTTGTTCAGGGTCCATTCGAACATCCGAATCTGGTTTCCCTCCAACTGATGGCTTGGAGATTGAACGCTTGATTTTATCAAAGCGTGGGTTTTCAGATTCTGTAATAGATACTCTGATTCAGGCTAGAAAGCCTGTAACTAGAAAAATTTACCATAAAATATGGAAAAAATATATCTGTTGGTGTGAATCTAAAGGATTCCCATGGAACAAGATAAAAATTCCTAAGATTCTATCCTTTCTACAAGAAGGTTTGGAGAAAGGATTATCTGCAAGTTCTCTGAAGGGACAGATCTCTGCTTTATCTGTTTTACTTCACAAAAGACTGGCAGCTGTGCCAGATGTTCAAGCATTTGTTCAGGCTCTGGTTAGGATCAAGCCTGTTTACAGACCTTTGACTCCTCCCTGGAGTCTAAATCTAGTTCTTTCAGTTCTTCAAGGGGTTCCGTTTGAACCCTTACATTCCGTAGATATTAAGTTATTATCTTGGAAAGTTTTGTTTTTGGTTGCAATTTCTTCTGCTAGAAGAGTTTCAGAGTTATCTGCTCTGCAGTGTTCTCCGCCCTATCTGGTGTTCCATGCAGATAAGGTGGTTTTGCGTACTAAGCCTGGTTTTCTTCCGAAAGTTGTTTCCAACAAAAATATTAACCAGGAGATAGTTGTACCTTCTTTGTGTCCGAATCCAGTTTCAAAGAAGGAACGTTTGTTACACAATTTGGACGTAGTCCGTGCTCTAAAATTCTATTTAGAGGCTACTAAAGATTTCAGACAAACATCTTCCTTGTTTGTTGTTTATTCTGGTAAAAGGAGAGGTCAAAAAGCGACTTCTACCTATCTTTCCTTTTGGCTTAAAAGCATTATCCGATTGGCTTATGAGACTGCCGGACGGCAGCCTCCTGAAAGAATCACAGCTCACTCCACTAGGGCTGTGGCTTCCACATGGGCCTTCAAGAACGAGGCTTCTGTTGACCAGATATGTAAGGCAGCGACTTGGTCTTCACTGCACACTTTTGCCAAATTTTACAAATTTGATACTTTTGCTTCTTCGGAGGCTATTTTTGGGAGAAAGGTTTTGCAAGCTGTGGTGCCTTCCGTTTAGGTGACCTGATTTGCTCCCTCCCTTCATCCGTGTCCTAAAGCTTTGGTATTGGTTCCCACAAGTAAGGATGACGCCGTGGACCGGACACACCAATGTTGGAGAAAACAGAATTTATGCTTACCTGATAAATTACTTTCTCCAACGGTGTGTCCGGTCCACGGCCCGCCCTGGTTTTTTAATCAGGTCTGATGAATTATTTTCTCTAACTACAGTCACCACGGTATCATATGGTTTCTCCTATATATATTTCCTCCTGTCCGTCGGTCGAATGACTGGGGTGGGCGGAGCCTAGGAGGGATCATGTGACCAGCTTTGCTGGGACTCTTTGCCATTTCCTGTTGGGGAAGAGAATATCCCACAAGTAAGGATGACGCCGTGGACCGGACACACCGTTGGAGAAAGTAATTTATCAGGTAAGCATAAATTCTGTCTTTACCCCAAAATGTCCTAAGTATTTACAACCCTTTGTAAAGGACTTTAAGCAGCAAATCAGTATGTCTGTCCCGGAACAGGCAAGGGAGTGAGCCTCATGCACTCTCATGTTATTTCCCTATTTAGTTTAAGGAGTTTACTATGAAATCTCATGTGAGTTAAGTCAAATTTCATGAGATCACAGTAAAAGAGTTCATGACCTCAGCACTGTTGATGCTGATTGGCTGCTGTTCATTTCTTTATTTTTTTTATTTTTTTTTTTACCTGCAGCTGGGCAGTAACTGAAGTATAACTTTTTACACAGAACTTACTCTGCTGAGCTGAGGAGATTGTGAGGTAAAATATCTTCCTTTTTTTACATAGAGATTCTCAGTTGATATTTTCCTGTCAGCTTTTTACAGTTATACTGCATCAGTTTCAAGTGATTTAGCATATGAGTATTATGTCCCTTTAATTCTGTTGGTATCCTTTGTTGAAAGCATACCTAGAGAGGCTCAGCAGCAGCAATATGTTTGATGGCTACCAACATATGTGTCTTGTCATTGGCTGACCAGATGTGTTCAGCTAGCTCCCAGTAGTGCATTGTTGCTTTTATAGCTGGATATGTGTTTAACTCTTTGGCAATAATTAATTGCTTTAACACATTAGAATATTTTATACTTTTATACCCCCTTTTTAATGGTAATTTCCTGTACCTTTTATTTATATTGTTGACATATTGCTTCAGCATATTCATCCCTGACTTTAAAAGTGAATGTAAATTTTGATGCTAAAGTGGCCGGTTTTTAAAAATAAGATTAAAACAGGAGCACTTTAATTAATCAAAATTTACGTTTCACTCGTGTTGGAGAAAAAAAACCTTACCTTTTAATCTTGACAGCTGCTCCAGCTTCCTCCACCCGTCGCAAAGCCTCTTCCTGGGTCTAAAATGAGGAATCCGGCTTCCTCCAAATACGGCGTTGAATCAGACACTGATTCCCCCGGGGGGGGGGGGGGAAGCCATGATTGGAGGATGACCTATCCATCATTTCTGACATGAGAAATGGCTTGCGACGACCGGAGGAAGCTGGAGCTGCTGTCAAGTTTAAAAGGGAAGTATTTTTTTTCACAACACGAGTGAAATGTAAATTTTGATGAATTAAAGTGCCCCTGATTTTAATCTTATTTTTAAAAACCGGGCACTTTAGCATCAAAATTTACATTCACTTTAAGCAGGATTTAAAT